>NC_134687.1:19910889-20210889 GCF_050947455.1 Rhinoderma darwinii | reverse complement strand
GTTTCGGGGGTACACCCCTTTCTCAAGCATGCCTGAAAGCGTTCTGCGCTAGTTTATGTAGTTTGGTTGTGATATCGGTTATTATACAAACTGTGGGTATTAACAAAACAATATATAAATATTAAGTGTGTATAAATTAGAAGTGTATATAGATTTCAAAACCTTAAAAATAAGCATGCCACACCCCTATTCCAAGAAGCCACTACCGCTCGTTGAGCATGTCAAAACTGTTCATAATAGTGGCAAAAGGCATGTACGCCAGAATTCCGACAAATTTTGAGAATGTTAATGGACGTGCCCTTTTTGGGCCATTATGGGTATGGGTGATTACCTGAATTAATCCAAAAAGATAGATTAAGATATTCAAATTGACGTTGTATGTGTATATGTTTATTGGGATAGGTTTAGCGCTTAATATAGTTCCCCATAAATTAACTATTGTCTTTAGTTTTATAAATAGATGTTTCATTTTCAGGCTATGTTTCTAAATCTAATATGGTGTTTTAATTTATCCTGCATTGGATTATCTGAAAACTCCTCTTTATCATGCTTTTTTGTAGTAGAAAGCAAAAAAAAATCTATCAGACCTGTCCAACACTAGGTGGAGGGAAGGTTATAAAAAGATGATAATAACCTTACAATCTTAATAGCTTTGTCATTGACTTCAAATTGGAATCATTATAATGATTTATGGTAATTTTTCTAGTAGAAATTATATTTAAATTAGCCATTTGGGGCTCATGTTCTTTGTCTTTGATTTGTTCTAATTTTATGCAAACATGAAGGTATTAATCATGCAGAGAAAAGAATAGATTAATGCAAACCTTTAAGAGATGCTCCTTACATGCAATATATAGATAACCAAAGGCAACTCAAGTCTACACGTTGATCATGTTCTTTGTAATCTTCCTGAGAATTATTAAACTTTGGAGTATCTGTTTGCAGATGTTGAGTTTATCGCATTGGCCCATATTTATTCGTTTCTGACAGGTTTTAGCATTGAAAACGATAAATTGAGAAAAATTTGCTTTAAAATGTGCTACTTTTATCTCCGTGACTTTCAGACAGTTCAAAATGTGCCAAAGTTACTAAGAGGTGTGCGCCTTTTAATGAATTTGGAGCAAATCTGTCTAACTTTTTCCTTTTCTTATACTGCTATGAGATTAGTAAATGTGGGCCATTGCGTTTTAATACTTTAGGATTATTTTGTATTTTAGTGCAGAATCAAAATTTTTGACATCTCTTCGGATGTATCGGTTTTGTATTCCCTTTCCTACATTTGATTAGACTTGTCTAATGTAACAGGGACTGTAACAGGGACTGTAAGGGTATGATCACACGCAGTGGCTTCAGACGTAATTCGGGCATTTTACGCCTCGAATTACGCCTGAAAAAACGCCCCTAATACGCCTACAAACATCTGCCCATTGCTTTCAATGGTAATTACGATGTTCTGTTCCCACAAGCCTTTATTTTATGTATCGCTGTCAAAATACGGCGCGTAAAATGACGGCTCATCAAAAGAAGTGCAGGACACTTCTTGGGATGTTTTTGGAGGCGTTTTTCATTGACTATATTGAAAAAAAAGCTCCAAAAACGGCCGTAAAAAACACAGCGAAAAACGCGAGTTGTTAAAAAAACTTCTGAAAATCAGGAGCTGTTTTCACCTGAAAACAGCTCCGTATTTTCAGACGTTTCTGGTCACTGCGTGTGAACATACCCTAACTAGACAGGCTACAGGAATTTCAGGAATTAGGATACTTATACATATGGCAAAATTTTTGTAAATTTTTCTGCAGCAAATGCGCAGCAAATCCACAGTCACTCAACAGCAAAATAAGCATGTGTTATGTGAGGATTTTGCTGCCCCAGAGGAAGCTGGAATGGCGAAACCTAGGGTTGGGCTAGAGAGTTTGGCGTGCCGCATGCTTTTTGATCGTGATATGTATTTTATGCTTATTATCCTGTAAGTATGGAATAAAAGCGTGAAGTTAAGTGGTACAATTTTCACCCAACATCAAATTCTTACCTGTTCCGGTCAAGTTTAACCACAACATATATTGAGTAAACGGATTTCACCCCTTCTACATTGAAAAGGGTGAAATCCGCTGTAAACATCCGTGACAGAATAATTATGCTGCGGATTAAAAAAAATTGGCAGCAGGCTTTGATTTCCGTGAGAAAAATGTTCAGCAGAACGTTTAAATCTCATTCACATGGCTGGTACTATAATCCGCTACAGATTTTCTGTACGCAAATCCGCACAAAAAAACCTGCAGATTTTCTCTTCTATGTTCAAGGGGCCTTAAACGCCGCACATACAATTACAATAGAAAAATATTTGTATTTAAGGAAAACAAATGATACTTAATTTCATGGAAGGATAAAGGTCAATATACAAACAGAAGTAGAGCTATGTGTTGTGTCTATCAATGCCCACTGCTACATTGGTATCATCTGCCAGATGTGTCCACCCTTACCATTGCTTGGATTTGGTTCATGACTCCAATTTCTTATTAAACCAATTCAATACAATCGCAACATGCTGGCAAAACCCTTGACAGGCTGTAATAAAAACCACAACCACTGGGTGGCCACACATAGACTCATAATGCATAGACATCTCGTGACAGAGTATCGCAAAATAATGTTATTTTTCTAAAGTTGGTCATCTCGTGCCACACATCTCAAGATATGTTGAGATACCCTATAAGTTAAGGCAGGGAAGGACACATTTGTACAGCATAGCTCCGAGCACAATATATATACATGTGGTATAACAATGATACATGAACCAATCATCACAATATATAGTTATGTGCTTTAAGGTGATATATCCAAGTCAGAGTATCAGAAGCCATTTACCACATCAACTTATGACCTATATTATACTGTGTAAATAGAAAACTTCACTAACCTCAAGACGAGGTTAGTGAAGTTTTAGAATGCTATAGAATGGAAGCAAGCGCAGAAAAACATATCGAAGCAAAGATTGCTGTTAAGTATAAACAACAAGACAATATGGAAAATAATATGTAAAGAAAATATCATTATCCTCAGAGTCACTCAATACACAAAACAGTGGGGAATTTCCTAGAACATACAGGAACTTTCCTCTACTGCTCCATCCCCAAACAGTCCCAAGCCAAACATGGAACCTCGTTTTATTCTACCAGATCACTGCAACTCTGTTATTCCCAGAAAGTCTCTAATAGATGTGTTTACTTTCAAATTTAATTTCTTGCTACGGTAGGTGTAGTTTTATTTTAATACGGCTTCTCTTTAACAAGTTTTAGTTATAATGCCAAACCACATGGTGCGCTCTTAAAGTGGTTTTCAGTCTTAAAGGCTATGCAAACCTTTGAAAGGCATTTATTTTTATTTTTTTTAATAAAAAGGTTACTCAGTGTGATTAGTTCAACTATATGAATAGTTTTTATTAAAAATGTGTTTTTTACATTTTGAGATACAGCTGCTTTGTATTCTCTATACAGAGCAGCTGTATCGTTCACTATGACCTCAAGCCATCAGTCCCACAGACCTGATGGTATCAGTGTCAGCAGGTCCTGCGTGTCTTGGCTTGGGATGTGACGTCGAATTTCACTGTCAGTACAGAATGGATCGCTACGTGCCATTTTTCCATTCAGATGATCCATCCATGCAGAGGTTCGCCTCCGCACACTTCTTGCTGTCATTCCCGTTCGTTGTTGCTCCACCAAACTCTGGGACACGCAACGTTGAACAGTGCTGACACCTCGGCCTAGGCGCGTAGCGATCTGCCTGAGTGATAAACCGAGGTCTCAGTTAAAGGATTCTGTCCTTCTCAGCTTGCGACAAGTGTGACAGCTGGTACGTCGACGATCAGGAGACATCGCACAATCATCCCACACCACTTGATCTGATTTTTTAGGTTTCATGCGGTTAAAAAAAACTTTGCTTTCAATCTGGCTTTTATGCCCCCCACATGCCACAGATTGGAGATAGGTGCTTGAAAATTTGACCATTTGCAGAACTTAGCGGCACCTGATACTTCTTTGATTTGCATAACCTTACGGCTTGCCCTTCTTGGTGTTGCAATTTCAATGATAAGGAAGGAGTGTAGATAGATGATAGATAGATAGATAGATAGATAGATAGATAGATAGATAGATAGATAGATAGATAGATAGATAGATAGATAGATAGATAGATAGATAGATAGATAGATAGATAGATAGATAGATAGATATGAGATAGATAGATAGATAGATAGATAGATAGATAGATAGATAGATAGATAGATAGATAGATAGATAGATAGATAGATAGATAGATAGATAGATAGATAGATAGATAGATAGATAGATAGATAGATATGAGATAGATAGATAGATAGATAGATAGATAGATAGATAGATAGATAGATAGATAGATAGATAGATAGATAGATATGAGATAGATAGATAGATAGATAGATAGATAGATAGATAGATAGATAGATAGATAGATAGATAGATAGATAGATAGATAGATAGATTTTGTACTTTGTTCTATCTATACTCAAATGAAGAGTAACTTTATTTGTAAAGAATATTCTACCTGTATTCTAAAAATGTAGGCTTATAAAGTATTACCTATCTTTTTTTAACCTAGTTTTACCCTTATTTGACCTTCACTAACACATGCAAAAAAAATGTACAAAAGACGGATTCAGAATTCTCTTACTAATTATTCTTTACCTGTGCTTCATTAAACCTCAGTGAAATGTGCACTTTCCTTTTGTAATTAACTCAGAATCCAATTAAAATACTTATTATTCAGGAAGCGGACAAGGGGCATTTCAATGAGTTTGGTCTTTATAAAAAAAAAAGCTAATTCAAACAATAGTCTCATCTCTATAGATCGAATGATTTTAATATAGTAAAAGGTAAAATATAGCTTGTACGATGAATTGTAAACATAATATACAAGAAATTAGGCGTCGTCCCCACTCCCGTGGAAGCTCTATTGTATAACATGGGCCCCATCGAGGAACAAAGAAAGGAGTATCGGTGATATTGCATTTGGGCTTTTATAATACGACTGCAATACCTAGACTTTATGCAGGGATTTACGAGGATGAGTCCGCACTCTGGCTGTAGAATTTATTTTAGTCAACTTTCAGAAAAGACAAAGACATAATTTTTCGACATAATCTCCCGACTTTTCAATACACTTTGTCCGTCTGTCAACAAGCTTTCGTGATCCCAAAAATGTTTTAGGCTGAGCTGCAAGCCACAAATGCACCACTGTCTTTACCTCTTCATCAGACGTGAATCTTCGTCCTCTTATGGCTTCTTTCAGGGGACCAAACAGGTGATAGTCCGATGGACTGTCTAATAGAATCAGTTCACGTGCACGCTCAATGTTGTCATCCTGGACATGGACGGGCATCCAGCTCCTTCTTCATGGCTGACACTTGTGCGATCTTCCTTGAACTTCTCTATCCATTCATACACTTTTCTTCGTGACAAAACACTTTCTCCATACTGTGCACAAAGTCTTCGATAAATATCGGCACCAGACGCACCCTCAGACCACAAAAAACGAATCACTAATTAATTTTAAACTTCACAAAAAAATCATAACTGCCACGTCCTATATTTATTTTGTATTCATTTGCAGTACTCCAAATCCAACCTATAACCCTTTCCATTGTAGATCAGGGATATGTCCCTTTTGTAGTCTGATCCTACAGTCATACTTCTTCCATCTATTCCCTACTTCTTGCTAAGGCCCCTTTTAGACTGGCGCATTTTTAGCATCCGTTTTATTGCCCTAGCCCCCAAGTGTTCTAAGTTTTATTTGGTCAAACCGCGGGAGGTCCAGCTGTTGTGGCCATAATACAGATGCTAAAATCCACCCACATTATGGCTGCGTAAAACCAGTTTGTACGTATTTTCTAATCATGTAGACACATAGGTCTGCATGGGAGCTGTAGACACAAAACAGTAGAAGAATTTTAATCAAATTTTTTTGCAAAGTGGCTTCCCTTTAATCCCTTTCTGCTCCTCACTGTACATTTACAGTAAAGATGGGAAGTACTTTCCGCACCGTGACGTAAATGTATGATGCAACGATGTGCCAAAATATGAGTAAAAAATAAAAGTTGTTGAGGGGAAAATAAAAAAGCGATAGCTCTTGTAAGGCATAGATGAAAAAGAACAAAAACAAAACGCTGTGTCGTCAACCCCCAAAATAGACTATGCCCTTAAGGGGTTAAAGCAAGCTTGGTTAATATGGTATCAAAATTCTAACCTATTTCCATATTTTGATTGGATAATTTGTCACGTATGTCAGTTCCACTTGTTAATGACTTGGTCTCACAATTGTCCTGAGATCCACAAAGGTCCATAAATCCATGGAGCATGATATGTGGACAATTCATAGAACATGTAGCTAATATTGATTATTGATGTAGCATTAACATGAGATTGTTCTGAAGGTCAATATGTCATCTTCGGGTTTTTATGGCTTGAGAATTTCATCCAGGCCACCAATCAATAAACAATTTCTAGTTACTTATTTAACTAGATGAATGCCAGTGGGAATAAAGTGAGATGCAGTAAAAATATTACATCTGAGGTATAAGGTTTTGGATATTAGTACAGTACATTTATGCTACTTTTGTCGCCCCCTAGTGGAAGGCAAATTAATATGGTGCAGCTGGATCAGGCATGATTGCTTCTGTACACAGTGTGCTCTGCCCTACCATACGGAACAGAAGAGGTCCCCTGGTTTCTCCTCTATTATAGGGGGCACTGTGGTATCATTCCCATCTTCAAAACTTGTATGTATATCAGTGGTGGATTAAGTAGACCATAGGCCCTGGATTGTTCCCCAAACTTGAGCCCCCCCCCCGTAGATAGCGCCACACAGTCCCCTGTAGATAGCACCACACAGTCCCCTGTAGTTAGTGCCACACTTACCTGTCCCTGTTTTCGTGCTGTCCTGTCCTCGAGCAATGCAGACCTGGTGTCTTCTGACGAGGCCTCATCTAGCAGAGCGACGCAGGCGGTGCAACAACGTCTTCATGCTGCCTGCATCACAAAAAGCACAGACTGGCGAGTAAGGAAACAAATGGTTCCCTTGTCTTACCAGTGTTGCCAATTGTATCCACGTCCAAAGGGTGCAGATACAATTAAATCCTCTTGTGGCTTTGTTCTTTGGACAGCCCTCCTATAGAACCTATGGTCTGCTGTATGGACTATGAACTTGCTATAAAACAGTGGACCAACACTGTTGCTCAGTGGTCCAAAGTCCTGTTTTCAGATGAAAGTAAAGTTTGCAGTTATTTGGAAATCTCGGTCCCAGAGTCTGGAGGAAGAGTGGAGAGGCATCAATCCAAGTGTCTTGCGGTCCAGTGTGAAGTTTCCACAGTCAGTGATGGTTTGGGGGGCCATGTCATCTGCTGGTGTTGGTCCACTATGTTATATCAAGTCCAGAGTCAGCACAGCGTCTAGCAGGACATTTTCCAGCACTTCATGCGTCCCTCTGCTGACAAGCTTTATGGAGATGCTGATTTCATTTTCCAGCAGGACTTGGCACCTGCCCACACTGCAAAAGTACCAATACCTGGTGTAATAACCACAGTATCACTGCGCTTGATTGGCCAGAAAAATCGTCTGACCTAAACCCCATAGAGAATCTATGGGGCATTGTCAGGAGGACGATGAGAGACACCAGACCCAACAATGCAGACGAGTTGAAGGCCGCTATCCAAGCAACCTGGGCTTCCATAACACCTCAGCAGTGCCACAGGCTGATCGCCCCCATGCCACGCCGCATTGATAACACCTCAGCAGTACCACAGGCTGATCGCCTCCATGCCACGCCGAATTGATAACACCTCAGCAGTGCCACAGGCTGATCGCCTCCATGCCACGCCACATTGATAACACCTCAGCAGTGCCACAGGCTGATTGCCTCCATGCCGCACTGCATTGATAACACCTCAGCAGTGCCACAGGCTGATCGCCCCATGCCACGCCACATTGCTAACACCTCAGCAGTGCCACAGGCTGATAGCCTCAATGCCATGCCGCTTTGATAGCACATCAGCAGTGCCACAGGCTGATAGCCTCCATGCCACGCTGCATTGCTAACACCTCAGCAGTTCAGCAGTGCCACAGACTGATAGCCTCCATTCCATGCCGCTTTGATAACACCTCAGCAGTGCCACAGGCTGATTGCCTCCATGCCGCACTGCATTGATAACACCTCAGCAGTGCCACAGGCTGATCGCCCCATGCCACGCCGCATTGCTAACACCTCAGCAGTGCCACAGGCTGATAGCCTCCATGCCATGCCGCTTTGATAGCACATCAGCAGTGCCACAGGCTGATAGCCTCCATGCCACGCTGCATTGCTAACACCTCAGCAGTTCAGCAGTGCCACAGACTGATAGCCTCCATTCCACGCCGCTTTGATAACACCTCAGCAGGGCCACAGGCTGATAGCCTCCATGCCACGCTGCATTGATACAGTAATTCATGCAAAAGGAGCCGCGACCAAGTATTGAGGGCAGATACTGTACATACTTTTCAGTAGGCCAATATTTCGGTATTCAAAAATATTTAAAATTGGGCTTATATAATATTCTAATTTTCTGAGACACACAATTTTGGGTTTTCATTTAATGTTACCGTAATCATCAATGTTAAAAGAAAAATATGCTGGAAATAGATCACTCTGTGTGCAATGAATCTATATAATATATGAGTTTCACGTCTTGAATTGAATGACTGAAATAAATTAACTTTTTGATGATATTCTAATTATTGAGAAGAACGAGTATATATATATATATATATATATATATATATATATATATATATATATATATATAAAACACACACCAGAAAAATAGATCTGTAAAATAAATTATATGTGTGCATACATTTGCTCATGCCTCCAGTTGAGGACCCAACTATTTGTCCGGTTGACCCCCACTGCCTTGGACTAAATCAGTAAATGTAAAAATACACCAACAAAGCAGGTGACTACAGTCAGGAACTATAAAACACAAAGAAAGATCTAAACATAATGAAAATATTTTATGAAACCACCAATTATAATCCTTTATTTTAGTATTCTGTTCTACAATGGCTTTTTCGGATATGATTTATTCCTCAGTTTAACACAGGCAAAGGTTTTTTCTTAATCATTTATCCCGACACCTGTCACATAAAATGATTTTACAATTGTGATAAGTTAAAAGCATAAAACTAGCACAACCTCTGTCCAGAAGGCAAGGAAGAATAATTTGTGACTACTTGTACTTGTGTGGATGTGTTTTTTTTTTTCTTTTTGTTTTATCTTTTTGAAAATCTTTATCGTACTTCAAGTTGTCTTTTTATATTATTAACTGAAAAAGCCACTGTGGATTCTTCTGTATCTTTTCTCTTGAATATCAGGGCAGAGATCCAGGATTGTAACCAATTCAATTCAGTTCTCATTAAGTGCACATAGTTACGTACCAAGTCAACATGCAAGAGTTCACAAAAGTCAAAAACAGCAGTTGGCAGACATTTTAGCTTCTATGTAAAAATAAAGCCAATACCTGCCGGTTAAATATCATCAGAATAAGAGTGAGATGTCATTTTTGCATTTTTCTTGTTGGCTCCTTGTATCCCTGGCCCTTACCAATGTTTGTATTGATTGTGTAGGGCTCTAATCTCTAATCTATGTTTTTCCTTCAGTATTTTTTTGTTCAGATAAGTAAATGTAAAGTACTGACTGTTTTGATATTTGTTATTGCCTTAAAGACCTTTATATGGGAGATATTGTTTATTCATATACAAGAGAACCAAGTTTTGTCTTTAGAAGTTTTGTCTGCTCATTTGCCACTTGCTGTTATATTTTTGCTTTCTAAAGAATATGTGATAGTCTGAAAATAAAATATGTAAAATAGGTGATGGGCAGATAAAGGATGAAATAGAAGATTACAGGGCAGATAGTGAGTTAAAACTATGGTCTTGGTTTTTACAACAATTGGGACCCCAAACAATGGGCCATTGTATTTTTTTATTTTTTACTTTCAAAAAGAAAAATCAGGGATTGTCCGGGCACGAACCAGTTATTCATACTGATGACCTACCCACAGGATAGGTCATCAGTATATGATTGGTGAGGGTTCGACACCTGGACACTGCATCGGCCAGCTGCTCCATCTGCTTCCAGGCACCGGATGTCTGTGCCAGAAGAAGATGGCTCCGGTCACAGTATAGTGGCCAAGCTGCAGTACTGCAGCTCTGCTCTTATTCAAGTGAATTAGAGCATATTAGCAGTTCTGCAGCACAACCTCTATGCAGTGTACGGAACCATCTGCCTCCAACATTGACATTGAACAATGCAATAACATCCGGTGCCCGGAGGCAGCTGGAACATATAAATTATGACTTATTACGCAAAACCGGAAGGATCTGCTGGCATTAGGACACCTTTATAGCTAAATAAATGTAGTACAACCCTACATCCAGGGATTCACTTAATACCATCTTAAAGGGTTCACCCCATAAATTAAAAATGACAGTTCTCTGTTAGATCACACAAAACACAACAATTTCTCAATTGTAATAATTTAAAATAAATGCTCCTGTGTTTAGATATTTCTGTTATACACTTGTTATGGTGCCCCCTGGGTTTCTTTGGATACCCTGTCAGAATGTCCATCATAGTGACTGGCCTGCACAAAAGCAGAAATTACTCCTCTGTCTGTGTATAAGGGGATGGGGGTGGTGGGATATAGCAAGAACGTAACAGCAATATCTAGATACAAAAGCATTTTTTTTATAAACAGTTCTAATTGTTCCATTTTTATGTTTTGCGTGATCTAACAGAGAAATGTAATACTGTCTTGTAGGACAATATACTGTTTTGTGGGACAAATATGTGAAATAGGAGAGGAGGGGGATAATGGAGGAAATAGAAGATTGCAGGGCAGATGGCGAGTTAATACCAGGGTCTTGGTTTTTACAACAATTGGGACCCCAAACAAAGGGCCATTGTATTTTTTTATTTTCAAAAAGAAAAATAATTAAAATAATATATATTGAAGGGGTTGTGCGGGCACAGACCAGTTTTTCATACTGATGACTTATCCATAGGATAGGTCATCAGTATATGATTGGTGGGGGTCCGACACCCGGACCCCACACCGACCAGCTGCTCCAACTGCCTCCGGGCACAGGATAGGTCATCCATTTACTGATTTAGTCAACATCTTACAGTTACTGATTTAGTTCAATATGCATCTTATTGCGCAAATTAAAGTTTCTAGTCTCAAATTTAAAAATAGTGCTCTATACTGTTTATTAGCTACATTCACTTTAATATGAGGGCAAGGTAGGAGGAGACAAGAAGTACTGCAGTCCTTTACTTCCTCCCTGCTCAGAGAGATATAGCTAAAGTAATATGAGAACCTTAGGCCCGATTCACATACTGTATTTCCAGCAATCCGATTTTTGTTTCTCTCCGGCATGTTACAAAAACGCCAGAAGAAAAACTTTTACCAGAACTGATCCCATGCTTTCCAACAGGACCAGTTTTGGTATCAAATGCTTGCAGCCTCTTTCTTTCTGGCTACGTCAGGCTATTGATGCCGGATCGGCGCATGAAGTGCATAACTTTGTCATCGGTTGTGTCCAGCTCATGCATAAAACGACTGGACAGATACAACTGATATACAGTGGAGGAAATAAGTATTTGATCCCTTGCTGATTTTGTAAGTTTGCCCACTGTCAAAGTCATGAACAGTCTAGAATTTTAAGGCTAGGTTAATTTTACCAGTGAGAGATAGATTATATATATATATATATATATATAAAAAAAAGAGAATCACATTGTCAAAATGATATATATTTATTTGCATTGTGCACAGAGAAATAAGTATTTGATCCCCTACCAACCATTAAGAGTTCAGCCTCCTCCAGACCAGTTACACGCTCCAAATCAACTTGGTGCCTGCATTATAGACAGCTCTTACATGGTCACCTGTATAAAAGACTCCTGTCCACAGACTCAATTAATCAGTCTGACTCTAACCTCTACAACATGGGCAAGACCAAAGAGCTTTCTAAGGATGTCAGGGACAAGATCATAGACCTGCACAAGGCTGGAATGGGCTACAAAACCATAAGTAAGATGCTGGGTGACAAGGAGACAACTGTTGGTGCAATAGTAAGAAAATGGAAGACATACAAAATGACTGTCAATCGACATCGATCTGGGGCTCCATGCAAAATCTCACCTCGTGGGGTATCCTTGATCCTGAGGAAGGTGAGAGCTCAGCCGAAAACTACACGGGGGGAACTTGTTAATGATCTCAAGGCAGCTGGGACCACAGTCACCAAGAAAACCATTGGTAACACATTACGCCGTAATGGATTAAAATCCTGCAGTGCCCGCAAGGTCCCCCTGCTCAAGAAGGCACATGTACAGGCCCATCTGAAGTTTGCAAATGAACATCTGGATGATTCTGAGAGTGATTGGGAGAAGGTGCTGTGGTCAGATGAGACTAAAATTGAGCTCTTTGGTATTAACTCAACTCGCCATTTTTGGAGGAAGAGAAATGCTGCCTATGACCCAAACAACACCGTCCCCACTGTCAAGCATGGAGGTGGAAACATTATGTTTTGGGGGTGTTTCTCTGCTAAGGGCACAGGACTACTTCACCACATCAATGGGAGAATGGATGGAGCCATGTACCGTCAAATCCTGAGTGACAACCTCCTTCCCTCCACCAGGACATTAAAAATGGCTCGTGGCTGGGTCTTCCAGCATGACAATTACCCGAAACATACAGCCAAGGCAACAAAGGAGTGGCTCAAAAAGAAGCACATTAAGGTCATGGAGTGGCCTAGCCAGTCTCCAGACCTTAATCCCATTGAAAACTTATGGAGGGAGCTGAAGATCCGAGTTGCCAAGCGACAGCCTCAAAATCTTAATGATTTACAGATGATCTGCAAAGAGGAGTGGGCCAAAATTCCATCTAACATGTGTGCAAACCTCATCATCAACTACTAAAAATATCTGACTGCTGTGCTTGCCAACAAGGGTTTTGCCACCAAGTATTAAGTCTTGTTTGCCAAAGGGATCAAATACTTATTTCTCTGTGTACAATGCAAATAAATATATATAATTTTGACAATGTGATTTTTTTTTTTTTTTTTTTATATAATCTATCTCTCACTGGTAAAATTAACCTAGCCTAAAAATTCTAGACTGTTCATGTCTTTGACAGTGGGCAAACTTACAAAATCAGCAAGGGATCAAATACTTATTTCCTCCACTGTATGTGAACACGACCTTACCAAAGCTTGAAATTACTAGCTGTCTCTCCTCCAGCACTTAATGGATTTGATATCCTATAGTAGATTAGTAAAAAAAAATACCCAATAGTCTGGCACAGGTGTATATTGAGCCACTGCTGTCTGTTTGATTAATTGGCGGGACAAGAGTAGGAGATGATCATTTTCTGATGTCCCCACCCCAGAGCCTACACAGCCTCACAGCATGTGGATTACGATGCCGGTGCTGGGGCCTATGTATCACCAAAAATCTCTAGGTCCTAGGCTCTAGAAATGTGTATATACAGATGTAGCCAAGTTTATCTTGATAACTTGTTGCAGTGTGATATCACACAACAAAAAAGTCAAGTTTCAACATTGAAAAAGTCAAGTTAAAGTTTCTTGCTGCTGTGTATTTAATGAGCTAAAAGTCAAGATAAAGATGGCTACATCTCTATGTATATTGTCCTTACCATTCCAGATTACCATAATTGTATTGTATAATCAAATGAATAAATATTTAAATTGTAAGAATGATGTCCTCAGGATATATAATAGAAAGCGTATTTAAAGATAGTTTTATTCTCCAGATCAAGCGTTCCTGTGGATCAGTCCCCATATTAATAACCACATAGTAAAGAGTCTCCATCATAACTAATTCAGCTTTTTGCTTTTTCAATTGATATTGATTCTTCTGTAACATAACAACCCTTTGATACATTTTGAATTAGAAATAACTAATGTATCATTCATACTGGAAAAAAACATTCTTCTGTTTTTGTAATGGATACATTTTTTTATCTTTTGAAATGATCAGATCTTTAGATGACCTTAGGTTGTTATAGCAACAGTCATCCCGCAATTTTTGGATCTGAACTTGCAAGACAAAACAAAGTTATAATTGATGAAGTTACCTTAATAGTCTCTGCCCTTGAGTAATGGATTTAATCACTGCTCCTATCTCAGTCAAAACAAAGGGTTTCACATGAAAGTAACCTCTTTTAAATTGATATTTTCTTTGACTTTCCTTACAAAGACTTCTTTTAAGATAAGACAAGACACTTCTATGGCTTTTACAGTAATATAAGTTTAGTGATTGGTAAAATTACCACTTACATTTTGTCATATTGTAATTTTTTTTCTTAAAAAAAAAAGTTCTAAAAGTTCTATAAAGCTTGAAATTCTGATCATATTTTCATACTCTTGAATTTCAAAAATATTTTCTATAGGTATCAATGGGCAATTCTTCTTTAATCCTTTCTGTAGGTAGTGATAACCGTGAGGAACAGTTTCAAGATTCAGTGAGGGTATGTGCACACACACTAATTACGTCCGTAATTGACGGACGTATTTCGGCCGCAAGTCCCGGACCGAACACAGTGCAGGGAGCCGGGCTCCTAGCATCATAGTTATATACGATGCTAGGAGTCCCTGCCTCTCTGCAGGACAACTGTCTCGTACTGTAATCATGTTTTCAGTACGGGACAGTAGTTCCACGGAGAGGCAGGGACTCCTAGCATCGTACATATGTATGATGCTAGGAGCCCGGCTCCCTGCACTGAGTTCGGTCCACTACTTGCGGCCGAAATACGTCCGTAAATTACGGACGTAAATAGTGTGTGTGCACATACCCTAATTGTCTTGTAGTATTTAATGCATCTTCTATAGATCCTGTAATAAAGCAAACAATTAAATAAAAACAAATTCATACTACAGGACCTTGAACTCCAGACATGAAAGTCCTTGTAGCTTGGAAGACTGACTACAATCTTGTCAAAACTTGTAACTTTTTGTCTGGTTTTGTAGCATGGTTTGGAAGAGGCATAAATATGCAGTCAAACCTCCCCAGAAGACCAACCTTATGTGAAGACCACCCATCCAGACCAAATTTTCTTTGACCGATTTTCCCCTCCATCATAGTTTATGTAAGCTGACCACCTGTTAATCTGAAAAAAGAAGACTTTTGAAGCTAATTTTTCAGTGATAAACCCTTTGAAAAGACCAAAAATTTGACGTACATGTGCTGTAAATCATATAGATGAGGGTGCGCGCCACACCGCTTCGCCGTACCAAAAAAAGCACGGGGAGGAGGAGACAAGCTTGGCATATTAGGGGAAAAAGCTGCCAGCATCACTGACAAGTGCCTGGCTACTTATCTCCCCTGGGGTAGCCCCAGTGATGTAATGTTCATATATTGACAGATACATTACGGTAGTCTCCCTGGGGTAGTCCTAGTGATGTAACGGGCCATATATGGCTAGTTACATCTCTGAGGCTACCCCAGGGAAGCTCCAGTGACATCACTTTCCCAGGGGAGGTAATAAGCAGCAGTGGATTACAAGGACTATGGGAATGGGGCATCAAGAGAGGATGCAGGTAGGCTAGAGTGCGGGCAGCATGGATGGGGATGAAGGAGGAGGAGGTGAGTGCACGCCTGGGCACATAGAGGTCTCATCAGGGCAGGAATCACAGCTCTACCTGTCTTCCTAACACAACAGATTCGGGAGATCAGATATCGGTGGTGCCAGATTCCCTAAGGCTGCTGTGTGAGAGAAGTGTAGGTTTCCCAGCACTGGAGACTCCCGATGTTCTACCCGAGGACTCCAGCCCTAGGGAAGCTCATGACATAACTGTAATGTCAGCACTTTGATTCATAGAGAGGACATTTTGCAAGAGACAATAGGTGGGCTAAGTGGTGAACGATGCCTTTCGTTAGAGGTATACTTTTGGAGTTCTCTGTATATATACCTTGAAAAGAAGGCAATAATAAGATGTGAACAGTGCCCTTAAATGGTGGCAGGCACCTAATGGCAGTAAGGTAATGCCATATATACACTGAAAGATAACTTTGTTAGAGACACTGTATGGAGATTAGACACATGACCCCAAAGTGCAGCATAAAATCAAGTGAGCAAGTTTTTCATGGTTCAGCTATACCGAGAATGATGTGATCGAGGAGCTGTCATGAATCCTTAGCACGGATGGGCTATAGTGGCAGACGACCAACTCAAGTGCCATTTGATCTGCAAGATTTCTACAAGACTTCTATTTATTTCAGGAACATGAAGAAAATTCTGCAGACTGTAAAAACAGTGTGAATTAGTTTATCTCTTGTTTGGTGCAACTTTCTAATTACATTTTGTTAAAAATGACTTTTACTTTTTGGGAAGCTGTATAGTGCGCTGAAACCTGTATTCGTCAGGTCAGCGGGACTGACGGGTTCATTGTCAGTCGGTTCTGTGTGTTTCTGTCACGCAGGAGCGAGCTGTTACCGATCACATCTAAGTTCATATCTTAGATGTGATCGATAACAGGTGGATCCTGCATGTCAGAGACACACAGGACCCGCTGACACAGGACCCGTCAGTCCTGCTGACCTGACAGATTCAGGTCTCAGCGCACGACACAGCTGCTCTGTATACAGAATACAAAGCAGCTATATCTCTAAAAGTAAAAGTAATTTTTAATAAAATGTAATTAGAAAGTTGCGCCAAACACACTGGTACACATTTTTATAAAAAAAACAACAAAATAAAAAATAAAAAAAATCACTTTGGAAGGTGTATATTGCCTTTAAGGCCAAAATTAGTTTGACTTAACGTGTTAAGACCGTGATGACAATATATGAATAAACTAGGTTTATTATTGATTTTCCTATTGGGTGAATTCAGAAATGTCTCAATGCCCAATATAGTCCGTAGCTCATGTTCTGTAGGCGTTTCATACAGTTTGTTAACTTTGTATGTGTGGTAATGTATCTGTCTGTACATTCAATGATCCTCGCTGGAAAATTGTTAATGTATATTGTATCAATTGTAGACCATATACCATTACTGTATAAAATGTATATTTATTACTTAGGCAATAGATTATAATAAATTACAACACATACTGTATACAGGACATCATAAAGCTGATGAGATTTTATAGAATCTCATCTTAGCGTGTCTATTCTTCAATGATCCTGCACAGATATGTGTTATTGGAGATAAGCCAGGGACTGTCAATACAAGTATCATCATTTGTCAGATGCAGTTTCTTTAATGAGGGTACTTTATCCTTGCTGGTTTAAGCCCGGCTCTGAAAATGCTCAGAGGCACAACGAGATTTACAATGTACTACTGGATTTACAATGAACACAGTGACAGTTTATAATGAATCCCTTCAACTTGGAAAAGGGCATTGTTTTACTAGGAATACTTATAAACAAGTCAATAAAGAAATGTACAGAATATAAGTGTAGCAGTAATAGATAAAGTTTATATGGGAAAATGATAATTATTGGAATATTAGATGTTACTGTGTCCACAAGGTTGCAGGGGATGGTGTGGTACAATAATAGAGGTCACAGTACTCTTTCTAATATATTTCATGATGTAAATGGGGAACATATTATTCCAGATGTGTCACCTTTATGTTTGCTTGAATTTAGGTAAGAACTCTAATTTCTCATGAAACCAATTCAATACAATATCGCAATATGCTAGCAAAACCCTTGACAGGCTGTAATTCACATCACAACAACTGGGTGGCCACACATAGACACATATATCATAAACATCTTGTGACAGAGTATCCCAAAAGCTGATCATCTTGCGCCATACATTTCAGGATATAGTATGTTGAGATAAGAGGTAGATTATGTAATTAATTGAAAATGAGGGTCCGTAGCAATGAATATGCCCCTTGTATAATGCCAGCTACAATATGCCACATGATACAGTACCAGCTACATTACAGTATGCCTCTTATATAGTATTGGCCACAGTGTGTACCTCCGTCCTGCATATAATGTGTCCCTCTGTGGCAGTCAGAAAATGCCTCCCCAAGTGCCAACTACTCTTCATTGCCAGTAAAATATCCTCGAAAGCCAAACAAAAACACACCCAGTGGCATTATCCCCCAAAGTCCATATCCTACCCCGTATCAGCCAAAAATTATCTCCAGTACCAGTCAGAATGCTCCCCCAGTGCCAGTCACAGCAAATACAGGTACTAGTCCCATTCCTTATTCCCTCAGCAGCGCAGTCCTCTTCTTCCTCTTTTTCTTCTTCTTCTTCTCCTCACCATTTACATGTACGTGTCCAGCCATTCACATTACCTTTTCTTTCTACTGTATGCCGGAGACTACCATAGTAGGAAAAACTTCCAAAATCTCTCCTGCTGGGAGAGAGATTTGCAAAACATATGTGGCGCCACTCATCTCTGTAAAATCAATGAATTTGATGTTGATTACACAAATATTAGTCACATATATATCCATTGGAAAATATTATCAAAGTGATGCTTTTTCCAGAAGGGAAGGCTCTCATCCCATCTCTGATTCCCACCATGAGGAATCTATGGGTTCTCCATACAATCGGCTCCTTCATTATGGCAGCAATTTCAGATCCTGAGAAGCATTTACAAGGAATAACTCTATGGGCTTGCCGATCAGGTGGGACCCGTACCTTCAGCTTTTTTTGTCTAATAAATAAATAAGTTGCAGTATCACAAGGGTTTCTTAAAAGGGATAAAATCTTTTTCTGTATATCCTGTTTACAGAGCAATTAAATGTGCACATGTCCTTGTTCTGTATAGCGAGGTGGTAGACCTTCCAAATAATCTCCTCATGCTGGCTCAATGTACCCTAGACCAACACTGTCAGTCACAATGGTGGGAGACGAAACTTGACCCCCGATATCCAGTCTTTTAGAACTGACAAACAAATTTAGTCATATTTTTGATGTTAACCTAATATTTTTACTAATTTTCACAAAAAAAAAATCACTAAATGTTAGCTTAGTAGCTGTAATACGGAAAAACAGCAGCACATGAATATTGTGAAAGTACCACAAGACTTAAAGAGTGCAGAACATCAGAAGAGATTAGTGTTATGTTACAGGGGCATTGTGGGTGACTCATTTGTATGTGCACTTTTGTGGCAGTAAGTACACTGAGGGCACTGTAGTGATTGATTTATGGGCACTGCTACGTGGTATTCAAGAGGAAAAGATCAGCACTCCTTGTGGAATTTGTAAAATAAATCTTCTTTATTTATTTAGATAGCAAGCGGAAGGCTGAACAGCTTAAAGTGGACACAATACATAAGACGTCTGTCCTCTCTGACGCGTTTCTAGCTCACAAGAGCCATTACTCATGGTTGGCACACATTTAGGGGTACAGGGGGAACAATGGCTCGGACAGTTCTGTATAAATATTATTTCTATGCTGGCCACACATGTCCCTTTGAGCACCACAGTGGCAGATAACTGAAAGGTAATACCACTCTGTTGGTACTATATGGCCTTAGTATGTGGAGAGTTTGCTATTAGCACTATTGTATTATTATATTTGGACCAATTTAGGATCATCATTTGATACACTAGTTCTTGGATAGAACACATGACTGCTGCAAGGTTAAAACTAGAGTTGGTTTGGGAGGTGCACACAGTAGATTAGAAGGTAAGGAAGAGTTTAATTTATAAAAAAAAATGTGCAGCTAACCTTCAATGACCTTCCCTTTTTAAGATTTTACGTTCGTTCTGGTTAAATGGTTATAAATTTTGCTGTTAATGTTATGTTTACCTTTATTTTTACACACAAAATTCATGTTTATTTTATGATTTAACTTTTATTGTGGTAAAAACAAACCAAAAAATTTTTTTATTTGGATCTGCTATGGTCTACCATTTATTTTAACTGCTTCCCCCCTCCAATCTGTAGATATACATTCTAAAAGTCAATGACCTGTGCAGCAAGGGCGTAAATCTACAGCCTTAACTTTAATGGCAGATTGCGCTATATAGTGGTTTGCCATTAGAGAAAGAAGGCTGACACTGTGTCAGCCTGACTCTAACACAAACCGCGCTCCAACTATCACATGCGGAGAGGAGGATGCTAGGAGTATGTGATCTGTGTCCTTCCAGCGTTCCTCCATATGCAGATTACTGCTATTAGTGTTTTAATGGCTATGCATCATTATCATGCAAAAGATGTAACACAAAATTATGAGCCGTCACTAAATTATGTCTCCACAGCCCCCACCCCCATCTGCTTTAACAACTCCAATAAAAACATTTCTTCACTGGTACTTTGCAACTATTTACAGATCTCATGTATCAGCTAAGGGTGGAAGACCAGCCAAATTGAATATGCGGACATTTGTTCTCGGCCATTATAGCAACAATATATGTTGGGCAAAGGACTCATATTTGGTATTGTTATTCATGGGAGAAAGACAGAGGATTATATTGTTATATTGTGGTAAAAAATATAAAATGTAAAAATAATAAAATGTGCAACTTGTGTCCATTTTTTTTCCCATTTTCACTTATATAAAACCTAAAATATTAAAAGATACTCTTTGTATTTGGGTATCATATTAATGTCCCATCTGTGTTGCAAAAAAAAATAAAAAAAATAAATATATATATATATATATATATATATATATATATATATATATATATTTACAGTACCTAAAATTTGAAATAAAAAAAATATATATTAACCTTAAAAATGTGTAATTTTGAAGATTCAATTTTGCTGTGGACATTCGGCTGTTGAAAAGACTCGGTTTTGGAATGGTTGATATATAAAATGGCCTAAAGGGAATTGTGTCTGGGCAAGAGCTTCAGACATGTTTGGGGCAGGGATAAGGTATTTTCCATAGTTTTTTTTTTTTTTTTCAATTGTTATTTTAGTATTATTTGTTTTATTTTCACAAACTTGTTACAACTTGTCCCCCAGTGCCAGTAATTCAGTAATTACCTTTGTGGTACATTATTTTCTTTGTAGTTGGAGCTGCCTTAGCAGCCCCTAGTTACAAGGGAAAACAGCCCTGATAATGTGACAATCGGGCTGCGCTGCCGCTGCCTTTATCGTATGCACTTCACTCATTGTTCATAGATTCTGAAGGCAGAAATGGTAAAAAAAAATAATTCTGTGCAAGCACTATTTTAAAGCACCATGTTTGGCGCCGCAGAACAAAACCCCTTATGGCCGACGTAAAAACTGAGTGTGGTCATTAAAAGGCTGAAGGACTTACAGTATATGACTATGAGATTAGAAAAATGTCTGATTTTTTTTTCAAGTGCCCCTCTTATCCAGTATTGCAGCTCAGCCTTTTTTGGGCAAGGCTGACACTGTTTTTTAAATTTAAATTTTGTTTTTTTCTCAAAAAAATCATAATTTTTTTTATTTATACTACTTAAAACTAGCAAAATTAAAACTTACTCAAAGAGTTCACGGCATACTTTGTGCTTAGACAAATGACTTCTTATCATACAATATGTTTTAATGTGTCATAACATTGATAGCTCTATTGGGTAAAAAGATCAAGCATTCATATAAAGCAAACAAACAAAAATGTAATTAAAAAAATAAATACAAAAATAAAATATTTTTTTTTTATATATGTATGTATATATATATATATGTATATATATATATATACACACACATATATATATATATATATATATATATATATATATATATATATATATATATATATATACATATATACATTTTTTATATTTTATTTTTGTATTTATTTTTTTAATTACATTTTTGTTTATATATATATTATGACCAACAAAATGTTTCATTTCTTCTCTGTCATCAAAGTTTATCCTTAATATTCACTGTGCCTGTTATTTCTGGCAGATCCTGAGTAAATCCTCTCGCATCTGTTCTCAGTTACTTCATTGATTTCCTTGATTCCCGTTTTTCTGCCATGGGAAGGAGATAATCCCTGGCAGGCTCCATGCCCATTGTTTTCTTACACTAATACCCATCTAACCCCTTATTCTGCTGTGATGTGGCTTCTATTCTCTCTTTTTCATTGCACATTACATTTTTTCTGACAGAGTGAGCTCCTCCACCGCATACATTATTAGTATAGTTAAGGTGACTGCTTTCAGTGTGGTGAATGGATAAATGAAGAAGTAGGATCTATAATGGCGCTGCTGTGTGGTAGGACGAGGAGAGTACACGTAGAGTCGGTTCTATATGAAAGGATTTTATTGTTCAAGGTGGCTACGCGTTTCGATGCCGAACTGGCGTCTTCATCAGGCATGACAAACAGGAAACGGCATGTATATATACACAACTGGACTAGTCTTGATTGGGCCAATTCAGACATGGTAAACGCCAAAACCAGGCGGGTGGAAGTTCAAAGGTACATATACATAATAACAATATAATACATATCATGGTGCAGTTAAAAGGCAATACAAAGTAATATGGTAGAACTGTCTGGTTAAAATTTGAAAGGATAAAAAAAGGGGGTTACGTAATTAGCACAGAAACGAATGTCACATATGGATGGTGAAACAGTTCCTAAACAGTGTGTTCTTACTAACACTATCGGGGAGGTGTTGAATGGACACTATATATATATTAGATTCGAGTGGTTGAATACGTTGGAAGGATAAAGCGAGTCCCTGTGTTATAAACAACGATCGTAGTCAAGGGAATTGTAAACACTACGGTGGCCAATGGTGTCCAAAAAAGGAAATGGAACGCATGGTGACCCGCAAGATGCGAGGAGTCGCGGAGCTATACACTCGTGAAACAAAGATACGAAAACACAGCTGACAGCAAGAGGGTAAATATAAATAGAGGCAGAAGATATATGTAGCAGGTATATGTCATATTTAACAGTATATTCATCAACATTCTCAGAAGGGATATCTGAAATTACTGAGGGACACAGGTTCTTCCCTAAGGGATATCCGCTAGGATAAAGAAATAGCCATTGGTGGTAGGCAATAATTAGTACTACTAGAAAGGGGAATACATAGTATGTATAGTCAGTTGATGATAATCGGGGGAATGAAATGAATTGAAAAACTTGCAAGGTATTAAAATATATATAATTCGTAAAAAGCCGTAAAGCCGTGAAGGTAAAAAGGGGAATAAAAAGGTATATATGGGAATGATATGTTCCTAACTCGAGGGACTTGTTCATAAAATAATTTTTATTAGAATTTTGATTGCTAAAGGCCGAGGCGACAAAGCTCTCTTTCCTGCTTTCAGTGTGGGTCATGTTTTATTTCCTGTTTTTATCCACAGTTTTTATTATTGTTTTTGTTATTTGGGTTGCAGTAAAGATATGAGAATTTATATGAGAACCTTTGAACTGTGTACCCTTTTTTAGGTTTTTATTAGTAAAGTAAGGTAGTGTGGTCCTCAACAAAGGATTGAGGGTTGTGGACCCACAACTTTTGTGATGACCAGGCATCTATATGATCAACACTTTACAGTGTACTGCTAGTTATAATCCATATATATTTGTAGGTTTCTTTGCTTATATTTTAGACGACCATAAACCGTTATAGGAGTTTTCCAGACAGTAAAAATTGGTGGCCTATCCTCAGGATCGGCAATCAATAGCTGATGGGTTGGGGTCTGACTCCCGGGACCCCGCCCATCAGCTGTTTTGAAGGGGGTGCAGCACTCGTATGCTTCAAAACAGCTGATCGGCAGGGGCCCCGGAAGTTGGATCCCGATCCATCAGCTATTAATGGCCGATCCTGAGGATAGGCCATCAATTTTTACTGGCTGGAAAACCACTTTAATTCTCAGACCAGACCTTACATCTTCCATTAGTCCCTGCTTGTTCAGTGTCTATAAAACAAGTTCTAAAGGGTGGGGGTGGGGGGGGGGCTTAATTAAAATAGCTCTTGTATTCGGTAAACCATTAATTCTTAGACCAGACCTCAGATCTTCCAGTAGCCCCTGCTTGTTCAGTGTCTATATAACAAGCTCTGGAGGGGGGAGGTTATTATTATTGAGGTGTAATATGTACAATGGACATTTAACAATAACCTAATGTAGATACAGCTAAGGTTCCGTTCACATCTGCCTCCGAGGCTCTGTTAGGAACGTTCATTTGCAGATCCTGTGAGAAATAGCATACAAAATGTCGGGCCACTAGTCCAGAAACCCGCTGGAACCAATTAAGGGCAAGGGGTTCTGTCGGGCACCACTGGATCAGGCCCTTGACAGAGCAGAGCATTGGCAAAACAGAACACAGATGTGCATAAAGCTTGAGTCCCCCAGAATTTATTATTATGGTAATTGTTTGGATCTTTCCAAAAAGAAGAGAATAATAATAATAATAATAATAATAATAATAATAATAATAATAATAATAATAAATTTTTTTTTTATTATCTACAACTACTAACATTAAGCAGATCAAGATATATGATAAAAGTATATTAAATATATCCTTTTTTTATGGATTTACACTATATGGCCAAAAGTATGTGGACACACCACCTATTTATTGAGTTTAACCCCTTCCATCTTTAGCCACTTTTGACCTTCCTGACCGAGCCTCATTTTTCAAATCTGACATGTGTCACTTTATGTGGTAATAACTCCGGAATGCTTTCACCTATCCAAGCGATTCTGAGATTGTTTTCTCGTGACACATTGCACTTTAAGTTACTAGCAAAATTTGCTCGATATGTTCAGTATTTAATTGTGAAAAACACCAAAAATTAACGAAAAATTGCAAAAATTAGCATTTTTCTCAATTTTAATGTATCTGCTTGTAAGACAGGCAGTTATACCACACAAAATTGTTGCTAATTAAGATCAACCATATGTCTACTTTAGATTGGCATCGTTCTTTGAACATCCTTTTATTTTTCTATGACCTCACAAGGCTTAGAACTTTAGCATCAATTTCTCACATTTTCAAGAAAATTTCAAAAGGCTATTTTTACAGGGGCCAGTTCACTTGTGAAGTGGCTCTGAGGGCTTTATATATTAGAAACCCCCAAAAAGTCACCACATTTTAAAAACATCATCCCTCAAAGTATTCAAAACAGCATTTAAAAAATGTCTTAACCCTTTACACATTTCACAGGAATTAAAGCAAAGTAGAGGTGACATTTACAAATTTCATCTTTTTTTGCAGAAATAAATTTTTAACACAATTTTTTTTGCCCAGTTTCTGCAGTTTTAGGAAATATCTCACATGTGGCCATAGCGTGCTACTGGACTGAAGCACCGGCCTCAGAAGCCAAGGAGCACCTAGTGGATTTTGGGGCCTTATTTTTGTTAGAATATATTTTAGGCACCATGTCAGGTTTGAAGGGCTCTTGCAGTGACAAAACAGTAAAAATCCCCCAAAAGTAACCCTATCTGGGAAACTAGACACCTCAAGGAAATTATCTAGGGGTACAGTGAGCATTTTGACCGCACAGGTTTTTTACAGAAATTATTGGAAGTAGGCCGTGAAAATTAAAATCAACATTTCTTCAAAGAAAATGTAGGTTTAGCGATTTTTTTTCTCATTTCCACAAGGACTAAAGGAGAAAAAGCACCGCAAAATTTGTAAAGCAATTTCTCCCGAGTAAAACAATACCCAACATGCGGTAATAAATGGATATTTGGACACACGGCAGGGCTTAGAAGGGAAAGAGCGCCATTTGGCTTTTGGAGCTCAAATTTAGCAGGAATGGTTTGAGAGGCCATGTCACATTTACAAAGCCCCTAAGGGGACAAAACAGTGGAAACCCCCCACAAGTGACCCCATTTCGGAAACTACACCCATTGAGGAAATTATCTAGGGGTATAGTGAGCGTTTTGACCCCACAGTTTTTTTGCATAAATTATTGGAAGTAGGCTGTGAAAATGATAATCTAAAGGACTGAAGGAGAAAAAGCACAGTAAAATTTGTAAAGCAATTTCTCCCGAGTAAAACAATACCCCACATGTGGTAATAAACAGATATTTGGACACATGGCAGGGCTTAGAAGGGATGGAGTGCCATTTGGCTTTTGGAGAAATTATTGGAAGTAGGCCCTGAAAATAATAATCTACATTTTTTCAAAAAAAATCTAGGTTTAGCTAATTTTTTCTCATTTCCAGAAGGACTGAAGGAAAAAAAGCACCACAAAATTTGTAAAGCAATTTCTCCCGAGTAAAACAATACCTCACATGTGGTCATAAACGGCTGTTTGGACACACGGCAGGGCTTAGAAGGGAAAGAGCACTATTTGGCTTTTTGAGTTCACATTTAGCAGGAATGGTTTGCGGAGGCCATGTCACATTTGCAAAGCACCTGAGGGGACAAAACAATGAAAACGCCCAAAAAGGGACTCCATTTAGGAAACTACACCTCTTGAGGAATTAATCTAGGGGTGTAGTGAGCATTTTGACCCCACAGATGTTTCATAGAATTTATTAGAATTAGGCAGTGAAAATAAAAACAGTCCTTTTTCTTCAATAAGACGTAGCTTTAGCGCAAATTTTTTCATTTTCTCAACAAATAAAGGAAAAAAAGAACCCAACATTTGTAAAGCAATTTCTCCCGAGTACGGCAATACCCCATATGTGGTCATAAACTGCTGTTTGGGCACACGACAGGGCTCAGAAGGGAAGGAGCGCCATTTGGAGTGCAGATGTTGCTGGATTGGTTTCTGGGCGCCTGTGGGCCCAAAACAGTGGAAACCCCCCAGAAGTGACCCCATTTTGGAAACTACACCCCTCAATACATTTACCAAGGGGTGTAGTAAGCATTTTAACCCTGCAGGTGTTTTGTAGAAATTAGTGTTCACTCGATGTTGCAGAGCGAAAATGGGATTTTTTTCCATAGATATGCCAATATGTGGTGCCCGGCTTGTGCCACCATAATAAGACAGCTTTCTAATTATTATGCAGTGTTTCCCGGTTTTAGAAACACCCTACATGTGGCCCTAATCTTTTGCCTGGACATATGACAGGGCTCATGAGTGAAGAGTACCATGCGGAGTGGAGGCCTAATTTGGCGATTTACAAAGTATTGGTTCACAACTGCAGAGGCTCAGATGTGAAATAATAAAAAGAAACCCCTGAGAAGTGACCCCCATTATGGAAACTGCACCCCTCAAGGCATTTATTAAGGGGTGTAGTGAGCATTTTCACCCCACAGGTCTTTTCCATAAATGAATGCGCTGCGGATGGTGCAAATTAAAAATTTATATTTTTCCTAGATATGCCATTCAGTGGCAAATATGGCATGCCAAGCTTATGACGCTGGAGACACACACCCCAAAAATTGTTAAAAGGGTTCTCCCGGGTATGACGATGCCATATATGTGGAAGGAAACTGCTGATAGGGCACGCTGTAGGGTTCAGAGCCGAGGGAGCACCATTTGGCTTTTGGAGAGCGGATTTTGCTTGGTACTATATTTGTTTGAGTATTGCTGGTGTTTCCATTTATAATGTGGGGGTACATGTAAGCGGGGCAGAGTATATAAGGGTTAACAACCATAATGTCTCACAGGTATGGTAAATTTGCTAGGTATCACCCACACGGCGATGTATAGTACCTCCAAAAATGTCACTATAAACTAGCGAAAACTCCACAATTACATTGGAAACCATGAGGAAAAGGAGTCAAAAACTATAAGTACACAAAGAAATATAATTTTATTGTTACATACGAAATACAAAAATATAAAAGCACAGATACACAACGAGGTATTTAAAACTGAAAGTAAATAGGTGAATCAGGTATCAAAAAAAAAACCTCAACACGGGGATGCCATAAGTACAAAAATGTAAGAGGTTCTGTTGACATATAAGTACATGGGGGAGAGAAAGCACATCGCCGTCCTATACAGACTGTGCTGATTCACTGCGACGATGCCTGTGCCATCTCACCACCGAACACATGCATGTCAACAATAGACGAAATAACGTCTATGCAATAGTAACAAGAGAGTTGCGTCTAACTCCTTATTTGCATGGTCCCAGAGATAGAACAAGGGAAAAAGAGTCGGCCCAATATAGCCTGGTATGGAGAGGAGCCGAGGTCCACTAAACAGAACCTATAAGATAACAAAACCAAAACTGAAGGCTTACCCATGGAGGTGTTCTTAGAAGTGAAGTGATCCACCGAGTGTTGAGGCACCCCGACGCGCGTTTCGCAAGTGTCGCTTCCTCAGGGGGTGTAAATTACTATGTGTCCCGTCCGTATATATCGCTCTTACATCTGTCTGTAAGTGTAATCAGCTGTACCCATTTCCTAGGTCCACGGCGCATGTGCGGAAGTGCTCGAGGCCACGAGACCTCCAACCCCCGTCGTCATACGGGCACCGCGCCTGCGCGTCTCCAAAGACGCGTCTCCAGGGAGACAGCGCAGGCGCAGAGCCAGCAACCAGACGAAGGGAGACAGAGACGGGCACCCGGCATCCACGCAACATGCGCAACCCCATGGAAAGGAGTGAGGTAAGTATTAATGTCTATGTCTATGGGCATTCTACCAGTATATTTTCCCATGTACTATGTCCAGAACAATATAATGTGAGAGAGTTTATTTAATGTGATAAAACTCAGCAAAGGTTGAACAATATATATATATATATAGCATATGTGTCCAAAAAATGAAGAATAACAAAACGGGATATGCAAAGAGTAAATAGGTGATAAAAAGGTGAAAAAAATATATACAAAACACGATACAGTGTATATATGAAGGGATGGAAATTGACACATCCCTATAGAAGAATATGATAATATATCAATCATATAAAAGGTAGTACATAAAAAAATATTAAATAAATTAATAATTAATTACATAAGTAAATAAATAAGTACATAATAATTAGTGATATTAATTCATGATAGATTAGATACATGTGTAAATAAATAAAAAAAGTGAAACAAATAATGAAGAATAATGAAAAAGTACAAATTATAGTGACAAAATACTAAATTAAGAAGATATAGGAAATTAATAATAAATCATCAAAAGTCAATAATAAATTGACTACTGATGAAACGTGACCATTGTGTTCATTCGCTGGATAAGTACAGTGTATTAAAGTACATGGGAAGATCTTTTCGAGGGGGCCCATATATATAGCACAACCATCTTACAATATTATTAATAGATATAATAGTAGAATGACTAAAGAGAGAACTCCATTCTTCGGTGTCCAACACAGATGGTCAGATGAAAATTCGTCAAGATATTGTTGTTCAAATATTTATTCTCGGGACATCCATGAAGATAACGCAGTACGGAAATAGTTCAGCAACTAAACTCAAAACATCAAAAGACATAGTTACCATCAAACACGGGACAGAAAACACATTTTAGAGCCTCTATAGATAAAAAAATTACTTAAAAACTTTCGGTGGGTTGATAGAGTATTATAAAAAGGCAGAGAAGCTCAGCTGTTCATTCAGTCCAAAAGGGGTCAGAGTGCCTAGTGTGGTAATCCACCTACACTCTTTCTGTTCCAAAATCTTCTTTGCATTACCACCTCTGACACCACAATGCACCATATCTATCCCCCAGGCCATAAAGGTTTTGGGGTCACATCCATGGTGTATTTTGAAGTTAGAGATGAACGAACTTTTCAAAAGTTCGGTTCGGCTAGTTCGCCGAATTTCACAAAAAAGTTCGATTCGGACCGAACTAGTTCGGACCGAACCTGTCACTTCCGTGCGCCGAGCATGCTACTGTCCGGGGTGCTGATAGAGTTAATGGGCTGCACTAACTCTTTCAGCAACCTTGACAGTACATGCTCGGCACGCGGAAAATAAAATGTTAATGTAATAAAAAAATAAAAATAATATGTTCGTACTTACTTTCCTCCTGTCCGGCCTCCAGCGATGACGTTTCATCCCTTTCGCCGCTGCAGCCAATCACAGGCTGTAGTGGCGGTCACGCACGTCAGGATGACGCTTCATCCCACGTGACCGCCTCTGCAGCCAAACACAGGCTGCAGCGGCGACATGGATGAAACGTCATCGCTGGAGGCCGGACAGGAGGAAAGTAAGTATGAACGTATTATTTATTTTTTTGGGCATGTATGTATGTTGTCATGTATGTATGTATGTATGTATGTATGTATGTATGTATGTATATATGTGCATGTATATATTTGCATGTATGTATGTTTGCATGTATGTATGTTTGCATGAATGTATGTTTGTATGTATGTTTGCATGTACGTATGTTTGCATGAATGTATGTTTGCATGAATGTATGTTTGCATGTATGTATGTTTGCATGTATGTATGTTGTCATGTATGTATGTATGTATGTATGTATGTATGTTGTCATGTATGTATATATGTTCATGTTTGTATGTATATTTGCATGTATATATTTGCATGTATGTATGTATGTTTGCATGTGTGTATGTTTGCATGTGTGTATGTTTGCATGTATGTATGTTGTCATGTATGTATGTATGTATGTTGGCATGTATGTATATATGTGCATGTGTGTTGGCATGCATGTATATATGTGCATGTTTGTATGTATATTTGCATGTATATATTTGCATGTATGTATGTATGTTGTCATGTATGTATGTATGTTTGCATGTATTTATGTTTGCATGTATATTTGTGCATGTTTGTATATATGTATGTATGTATCTTTGCATGTTTGTTTGTATGTATGTATGTTTTCATGTGTGTGTGTATGCATGTATGTATGATAGTTTGCATGTATGTATGTATATATGTGTGTATGTTTGCATGTATATATGTGCATGCTTGTATGTTTGTATATATATATGTATGTATGTATGTATGTATGTATGTATGTATGTTTGTATATATGTATGTATGTATGTATGTTTGCATGTATGTTTGTTTGTATATATGTCTGTATGGCCATGTATGATACTGTCTGCTGCCGCCCTGTATCTAAGTCAACTTCGCGGCAGGCTTCTATACATGGTATAAGAGTCAGTATCACACATTAAACTGAATCTAAGCCTACAACATGTTTTATTTCATTTTTTTTTTTTTTTACAGGTTTGATGTTTGGACTACGTCGGTTTCGAGTACTACTTCGATGACAGTTTTTTTTTCTATAATAAAATGGTTAATGAGGGTTGTGTTGGGGGTGCTTTATTTCAATAAAATATTTTATCTATATCTTTGTCTTTTTCTTTTCAAATTTTATTACTACCACTTTAGTAATGGCCGCTGTCTGAGTGACAACATCCATTACTAAGGCGAGGCTTAGTGTTAGCCGGTGCAGAGGCTAACACTAACCACCATTATTACCCCGGTACCCACCACCACCAGGGGTGCCGGGAAGAGCCAGGTACAATCCAGTACCCGACCATCTGTTGTGATGGTCGGGCTCTGGGGCGGCCGCAGGCTGGTATTATGAGGCTGGGAAGGGCCAAAAACAGTGGACCTTCCCACCCTTGTAATGCTAGGCTGCTGCTGCTGTGTTGTATCTGGCTGATTATAAAAGTGGGGGGGACTCCACGTCATTTTTTTAAATTATTTATTTATTTTATATTTTTTTAAAAGACATGGGGTTCCACCCAATTTATCATAACCAGCCACATACAACACAGTGTTATTAGCCTGGGAATGGACAAAACCAGTGGCCCTTCCCACCCATGTAATGCCAGACTGCTGCGGCCTTGTATATGGCTGGTTATTAAAAATGTGGGGGACGCAACGTCTATTGTTAAATAAAAAAAAAAAAAAAAAGACGTGGGGTCCCCCCCATTTTTATAACCAGCCCGATACAACACAGCAGCAGCAGCCTAGCATTACAAGGGTGGGAAGGTCCACTGTTTTTGGCCCTTCCCAGCCTCATAATACCAGCCTACGGCCGCCCCAGTACCTGACCATCACAACAGATGGTCGGGTACTGGATCGTACCAAGCTCTTCCCGGCACCCCTGGTGGTGGTGGGTACCGGGGTAATAATGGGTGGTTAGTGCTAGCCTCTGCACCGGCTAACACTAAGTACCGCCTTAATAATGGACGCTGTCAATCAGCCAACTGCCATTATCTAGGCACTAATAAAGTTTAAAAAAAACCACAAAGACAATTCTTTTTTATTGAAATAAGAATTCCCCAACAAAACCCTCGTTAACCATTTTATTAAAATTTGAAAAAACGTAGATCTACGCAGTAGTCCAACGAATCGAAGATGTAGTCCAATCGGTACATCAAAATCTGCAACAACATAAAAAAACAGTTATCAATGTGAACAATACCAATACTTCTACTCACCTACACACATATATACACGCACACACAAACAAACAACCATACACAAACACACACATATATACACAAACACAACAAGATATACACACACACACATATAAACAAATACACCCATATATACACAAACACACACCCATATACACACATATACACAAACACACACACACAAACATCTACACACAAACATATACACAAATACACCCATATATACACACACATATACACAAACACATATACACAAACACACCCATATATACACAAACACACTCATAAACATACACCCATATACACACATATACACAAACACACACATACAAAAACACACACACAAACATATACACATACACCCATATATACACACACATATACACAAACACATATACACAAACACACCCATATATACATAAACACACATATACACAAACACACATATAAAAACAGACAAAGACACATACCAAAACACACACACTGTTTCTTTTAAATGCTGCTGGGGAACCCGCTCAATCCACTATATAAGGCTGCGCTATAGTGCAGCATTTAAAAGAAACAGGATCCTGACCTGTCCATAGAGTTTAAGGCAGCACAGAGTATTTCAGGAGATGAGCGTGCAGATTCAGTGCTGCTGTGAACACTGTTCTTACCATTACGTAGCTCTCAGTCTGTTACCTCTCCTCCACTCCTGTTCTCAAGAACACCTTCACATGATTGGCAAGTCACCACGTAATGGTAAGAGCAGAGTTCACAGCAGCACAGAGTATTTCAGGAGATGAGCGTGCGGATCTTGTGCGGGGTGGTGACTTGCCAATCATGTGAAGGTGTTATTGAGGACAGGAGTGGAGGAGAGGTAACAGACTGAGCTACGTAATGGTAAGAGCAGAGTTCACAGCAGCACAGCATCTGCACACTCCTCTCCTGAAATATTCTGTGCTGCTGTGAACTCTGCTCTTACCATTACGTAGCTCTCAGTCTGTTACCTCTCCTCCACTCCTGTCCACAAGAACACCTTCACATAATTGGCAAGTCACCACCGCGCACAAGATCCACACGCTCATCTCCTGAAATACTCTGTGCTGCTGTGAACTCTGCTCTTACCGTTACATGGTGACTTGCCAATCATGAAGGTGTTATTGAGGACAGTAGTGGAGGAGAGGTAACAGACTGAGAGCTACGTAATGGTAAGAGCAGAGTTCACAGCAGCACTGAATCTGCACGCTCATCTCCTGAAATACTCTGTGCTGCCTTAAACTCTGTGGACAGGTCAGGATCCTGTTTCTTTTAAATGCTGCACTGTAGCGCAGCCTTATATAGTGGATCGAGCGGGTTCCCTAGCAGCATTTAAAAGAAACAGGATCCTGACCTGTCCACAGAGTTTAAGGCAGCACAGAGTATTTCAGGAGATGAGCACGGCCGGCCACAGGCAGCCGGTCGTTTTTCCAAGCCGTGCTCCCATTATGCACACGACCGTAAAAACACCCGTTATTGCGGGTCGTAATTACGACCCGCAATAACGGGCTCATAGACTTCTGTTACCCACGGGTACCTTCCCGTTTTCTCACGGGAAGGTGCCCGTGCCGTTAAAAAAATAGAACATGTTCTATTTTTCTATTTTACGGGTCGTGCTGCTATAATTAGGGTATGTTCACACGACAGCGTCCGTAACGGCTTAAATTACAGGGATGTTTCCGCCTGAAAACATAACCGTAATTTCAGCCGTAACGGCATGTGCAGGCGCTTGAACGCCGCGTCCATGCGCCTGCACATGCCGTAACGGCTGAAATTACGGGGATGTTTTCAGGCGGAAACATCCCCGCAATTTCAGCCGTACCGGACGCTGTCGTGTGAACATACCCTTATAATGACAACACGGCTCGCAAAAGCGGCTGGCTGCCAGTGGCCGGCCGTGCTCGTAATTACGAGTCGTAATTACGAGCACGGCCCGTAAAATAAAAAAATAGAACATGTTCTATCTTTTTAACGGCACGGGCACCTTCCCGTGAGAAAACGGGAAGGTACCCGTGGCTAACAGAAGTCTATGGGCCCGCTATTTCGGGTCGTAATTCCGACCCGTAATAACGGGTGTTTTTACGGTCGTGTGCATGAGGCCCTGTAATGACGGGTGGCTACATGTGTGCACCCGTCATTACGGCAGCGTTGCTAGGCGACGTCAGTAAATAGTCACTCTCCAGAGTGCTGAAAGAGTTAACTGATCGGCAGTAACTGTTTCAGCACCCTGGACAGTGACTACCGATCACAATATAGAGTACCTGTAAAAAAAAAAAAGACGTTCATACTTACCGGGAACTCCCTGCTTCCTCCAGTCCGGTCTCCTGGCCGTTGCCTTGGTGACGCGTCCCTCGCGACATCCGGCCCGACATTCCTTGATGACGATGCAGCCCATGTGAGCGCTGCAGCCAATCAGAAAAGAAGGTCGGACTGGAGGAAGAAGAGGGACTCGTCACCAAGACAACGACCAGGTACGTATGAAATGCTTTTTATTTTATTTTTAATCAGCAGCCTCTTTTCTCTATCAGTGATTGATAGAGACAAGTGGCTGCCGATTTGTATAATATTTTTGACCGGGTTCGGTCAAAACGGGTTCGGCCGAACCCGGTGAAGTTCGGATTCGCTGCGAACCGAACTTTTCCGGAAGTTCGGACCGAAACCGAGTTCGGTTGTCCCGGTTCGCTCATCTCTATTTAAAGTGTTTAGGGATAGTTTTTAATAGAGATAGGTCGTCAATATCTTTTGCGGCCCTGATGTCTCTAACGTGTTCCCTAATCCGAATTCTCAGTTGTCTTGAGGTTAGACCAACGTAAATCTTTGGGCATCCACATTTTGCATAGTAGACCACGTGAGTTGAACTGCATGAGATGTAGTGTAGAATTTTGAAAGGGCGTCCATTTACGGAATCAAAGGTTGTTGTCCGTGCTATGTTAGCACATGCAACACATCCACCGCATGGGTGACAACCCTGAAAGGGGCCACGTTTCGAGAAGGGATTTGGTTGTAAAGGTACATAGTGGCCTTTTACCAAAATGTCTTTAAGATTTTTACTCCTTCTAGCCGTCATCTGAGGTTTAACGGGTAAAGCGGTCACTAGAGCAGGTTCTGTATTTAGAATAGGCCAATGTTTTTCTAATATCGATTTCATAACTTGCCACTGGTTGTTATAAGTGGAAATAAATCTAATTTTATTATTGACTGGACCATTCTTTTTTGTTCCCGTCGAATGTAGGAGCTGTTTTTGTTCCGTATTTTTGTCCCTGTTATATCCCTGTTTAATGCTTCTCTGACTATACCCCCTATCACGGAATCTATCTTTAAGGTCTCGAGACTGGTTTTCAAACTTCTCATCAGATGAGCAGATCCGCTTCATCCTTAGGAACTGACCAACTGGGACAGCCTTTACTGTGGAATATGGGTGTAATGACGAGGCGTGTAGAAGGGAATTGACTGGCGTCTTTTTTCTAAAGACGTCCGTCTGCAAAGTTCCCTCCTCATCTGCCTCAATAGAAATATCTAAGAAATCAACCTTTCGTCTTTCGTCTATTCACATTTAACTCTTGCATAAACTCAGTCAGCTGTACTTCTGTCCCTTGCCAAATCATGAGTATGTCGTCTATGTAGCGTAGCCAGCACAGCACATGGTCAGCGGCGTAGGCGCCGCCACCTTGCAAAACCTGTCGCTCCAAAAAACCGAGGAACAGGTTAGCATATGACGGCGCGCACGCCGCGCCCATGGCCGTGCCCTGCTTTTGCACATAAAAAACATCCTTGAAGACAAAAAGGTTGTGTATAAGGATGCATTCGAGAAGTTCAACTATCAAATCGCACACCTGACTGTCCCAGTTGCTCGTCCCCAAGAAAAAGCGGACCGCACAGATACCATCATGATGCCGGATGCTCGTGTACAATGACTCAACGTCGGCCGTCACAAGGAGCATATCAGGTTTAAGACATATCCCATCTAGTCTAGTGAGTACGTCAGTCGTGTCTTTCACGTACGAAGGTAAACACTCAACCAAGGGTTTCAAATAGAAATCTATAAATTTACATATAGGGTCGCATAGCCCCCCTATCCCTGACACGATTGGTCGACCTGGTGGTTCAACTACATTTTTATGAACTTTGGGAAGTAAATAAAAGGTAGGGATTTTAGGGTACTGGACCACCAGTCCGTCGAAGATTTTTTTCGGAATTATCCCTTTGTCTAGGGCCAGGTTCAACAGTTTCCCCAGTTCCGAGGAAAAGGTGCCAATAGGGTTATATGTTAATCGCTGATAAGTCTGTTTGTCCCTCAATTGGCGGAATGCCTCTTTTTCATAAAGTTTGATTGGCCAGATCACAACGCAGCTTTATATACCACATCATCATATGTTTGTAATTCTTTTAAGGCTAGCCTTTGGGCTGCCGTGAGATTATCAAATTGTTTATTGATGGCGATTTGTTTGAAATCCTCCATCACTAATTTGGTGAAAATTTCAACTTGTGGACATAGGGACAGGGGGGAGGGAAACCTTGTTGATCTTGGGACAATCGATGTTGGAAACCCACCTTGTTCAGGGGGGATCTGTTCCTGTAATAGTTCCTCCAGGGCTGACAGGGTTTCTTTTTCCATTGTACTATCCAAGCCCACATCTAATTCTCCCTTGCTGTGAATTTTTCTCAGGACCAATTTGCGTGAGAATAGCTGAAGGTCTTTTAATGCTGTGAAATAGTCAAATTGATTATTAGGGGAGAACGTCAGTCCCTTACTCAGAACGTGGGATTATGTGTCAGAGAGGATGTGCGTAGAAAGATTGATTACCTCTAAAAATTTAGATTTTTTCCCTCTCTGATATGGGGATGGGGTCTTTCGTTTTGATGCTTGTCTTTCTTTGTTCCTCCGTGGTAGAATTGGGTCCTGCCTATTCAGGCTAGTTTCCCCATTCCATCTATTGCCAACCTGTTCATCAGAGGTCTGCGAGGATAGTGACCCCGATCTCGAGCGGGGCCCTAGTCGGGATCTTCCCTGTCACCATCTATAAACTCTGCCATGTTGGAAATCTTGTACATCCCTCTGAAATTTCTTGGTTTTAGTGGAACAGATCTCCTGTTCCCACTTAAGAAATTCCTTCTCTAAATCTATATTTAATTTCTCAAGTGCTTCACTTGAGAGGTCTTTTTTGAGGACCAGTTGTATTTCCTCCACCTCCTTCTCAATAGATCCCAGAGATGCCTGATTAGATTGAACCAACAGGTCCATATATCCTCGTGAGCATGTTGTGGAAAGTGTCTCCCATTTGTCTTTAAAACTCTCTTCTTCCATATGGAAGGAAGGGAACACTTGGATTCTGAGACCCCTTGGAATAAGGCCCTTACTCAAATATCTATCGAGAAAGGCCTTTTTCCACCAAATCTTTGTTCTTTGTTTGAGCAAATCTTTAAATCTGCCGATTAGTGTTTGCATATCTTTCCCACCGCTATCTAAAAGTACGTTCAAATCATCTTTAAAAACCTCGTTGAGTTGCGAGATCCAAGAGTATATAAGGGGCATAGTCAGGTGGTATAATAATGGGGTAAAAAAAAACAATAAAATAATCCATAGATGTGTGTTACGCTGTGAAGCAATCCTTTCCGCACAGGCCAGTGTCGCACTGATAAATGGTGTCATTTCTTATCCCCCTTTTGGTCCACACTCCGCACCTTTTGTAGTTTTGGGAATTTTGCTGGGAAAGTGTTGTCCTGGTATAATACGGGCACCGTCGCTTCCAGCGGATATGTTTGGGCTCTCCCCTTCCTGGTTCCCTAATTTTAGTTCCTTGATAAATCACCTCTTGATAAAGAAGAAATGTTCCCCTCGGGCACAACTGCATATTTTTTTATTTCCTGACTTATTGGAGCCATAACTAATTTTATTTTCCATAGACGTAGTGGTATGAGGGCTGGTTTGTTGCGGGACGAGCTGTAGTTATTATTGGTACCATTTTGGGGTACATGCGACTTTATGATCACCTTTTATCCTATTTTTGGGAGGCCAGGTAAACAAAAAAACGCAATTCTGGCACAGCTTTTTTCGTTTTGTTTTTTATACAGCGTTTACCATGCGTTATAAACTACATGTTAACTTTATTCTGCGGGTCAGTACGATTCCGGCGATACCTAATTTATAGCACTTTTTTATGTTTTACAACTTTTTGCACAATAAAATTACTTTTGTAAAAAGAATGTATTTTTTCTGTCGCCAAGTTGTGAGAACCATAACTTTTTAATTTTTTTGTCGACGGAGCTGTATGAGGGCTTGTTTTTTGCGGGACGAGCTATAGTTTTTATAGGTAACATTTTTGGATACGTGCAACTTTTTGATCACTTTTTATTCTAATATTTGTAGGGCAAAGTGACCAAAAAACAGAAACTCTGGTAAAGTTTTTTAAGTTTTTTTTTTACGCTGTTCACCGCGTGCAATAAATAATATAATATTTTGATACCTCAGGTCGTTACGGTCGTGGCGATACCAAATACATATGGTTTATTATTATTTTTCAATAATAAAAGGACTTGATAAGAGTAAAAGGGGGATTGTGTTTTATTTGATTACTTGAAACTTTTATTGTTTTCAAACTTTTATTTTTTTGCACTTTTTTTTACACTTTTTTATACTTTTTTTACACTTTTCTCCAAGTCCCACTAGGGGACTTGAAGGTCCAACGGTCAGATTTTTTTTTTTCTAATACGTTGCACTACATTGCACTACCTATGCTAACTTGTTCTCCAATGTCCTCCAAATTCTCTACTAATAAAATTACAGTACACAAGACCACATATTCTGATGGTGATGTAAAAATGATAGACAAAAAATAAGTCGTGGTTGTAGCAATGCAGTGAGGCAAAAAATATTATAAAATTCTTCCAGTCCTTAAAATGAATGTATACTTTGTAAAACCAAGTTATTTTTAGGTAGAAAAAATTGCAAACTTATGAATTTTTTAATATATCTTTATAGCGGTTAGAGTGTTATTTATCTGATACAGAGCTTCAAATCTCCTGCATAGACTGACCTGACCGATACGTGACAAACAACTGTTATCTGCAGCCACCACTAGGGAAAAAGTAGGAGCTTACTACATACTTTGGACCCAATAAATCACACAGTATTCAGTACGCACCATGGCTCCCTCTAGTGGCAGCTGCAGGTGTTTATAATTTATGCAGGGAATTTGGAGAAAGGTTGAACTTGATACACCTGTGTCTTCTTATTTAACCTATGTAACTATGTAATATTATTTATATAAGGACAATTCTGGTCATTGTATTTTTTCGTGTTGCATCGTAATTTTTTATAATCTTTGTTAAAACATTTTGTTAATTTTTTGGTCAGATTAAGGGATTTTTGCTGTTATTTATTATTTTTTTTTAAATATAATTTCATATATCTGTATGTAAATACACAGGCATCTCTTAGGTCATTTTAGTGTGGTAATGTGGCAGTCGATCATAGTCACAATTCCACTGATGATCACGTGGGCACAGTGGTTGTGCCTGCGCGGTCACTGTGAAGTTCATGTACAGAATTGTGCGGTAATTACATCCCATCACTGGGTAATAAGGAGTTAAACACAAAGGGAAAATAAAAATATCCTGTTAGTGTCCCCTTTAATTGGCCATTTTTTATTTTTAGTACTATTTATTACTTACTGCTGGGACAACAAATATGATTAAAACCACATTAGCTTTTGACATAGATTTAATCAAAAATGTATTCCAAAAAAAATTAAGTTCCAAAATATCATTAACATATTATGAAACGACTACTGGGATGTTGTTTAAAGTTCACTCCCTCCTCCGAGACAGAATGCTGTAAGATCTGAAGTTGTTTCTGACAGATAATACTCAGTACTTTGTGTTTAACTCACTTTCTGACTGCATAAATCAAAGCGCCCGGCACCTGCTCTGCATAAATAGAGATAATAACCAAAATCTGCACTTAGCTGTAAAAATATACAGTAAGGTGTGCAAATTGTTTGGGATCCTTTCCACAGATAGTCTTCAGCATACAGTGTAAGGAAAGTTTACAGCTAATTAGGATTAATTGATTTCCTATTTAGCCAAACCGCACAGCTAAGAAAAATCCTATCTATATAAAGCTGCCCTGGTTTAACTTCCAAAACTTTTTAATAAAGACAGCAAAACTGTAATTTGCAAAGTTTAATAAGCAGAAAAAAATGCTTTTATAGCAGGTGTCCAGTTTAGAAAACCCATTTCCATACACCCTATTAGGGAATACTTACCCCTATGTACAAGAATATAAGTACTATAATACTGCACACTATGTACAAGAATATAACTACTACATTACTGCCCCCTATATACAAGAATATAACTACTATAATACTGCTCCTATATACAAGAATATAAGTACTATAATACTGCCCCCTATATAGAAGAATATAACTACTATAATACTGCCCCCTATATACAAGAATATAACTACTATAATACTGCCCCTATATACAAGAATATAACTACTATAATACTGCTCCTATATGCAAGAATATACGTACTATAATACTGCCCCCTATGTACAAGAATATAACTACTATAATACTGCTCCTATATACAAGAATATAACTTCTATAATACTGCCCCTATATACAATAATATAACTTCTATAATACTGCCCCTATATACAAGAATATAACTACAATAATACTGCCCCTATATACAAGACTATAACTACTATAATACTGCTCCTATATACAAGAATATAACTACTATAATACTGCCCCCTATGTACAAGAATATGACTACTATAATACTGCCCCCTACATACTAGAATATAACTACTATAATACTGCCCCTATATACAAGAATATAACTACTATAATACTGCTCCCTATATACAAGAATATAACTACTATAATACTGCCCCTATATACAAGAATATAACTACTATAATACTGCCCTATATATACAAGAATATAACTACTATAATACTGCCCCTATATACAAGAATATAACTACTATAATACTGCCCCTATATACAAGAATATAACTGCTATAATACTGCCCCCTATATATACGAATATAACTACTATAATACTACCCCTATATACAAGAATATAACTACTATAATACTGCCCCTATATACAAGAATATAACTACTATAATACTGCCCCTATATACAAGAATATAACTGCTATAATACTGCCCCCTATATATACGAATATAACTACTATAATACTGCTCCCTATATACAAGAATATAACTACTAGAATACTGCCTCCTATATACAAGAATATAACTACTATAATACTGCCCCCTATGTACAAGAATATGACTACTATAATACTGCCCTCTATATACAAGAATATAACTACTAGAATACTGCCTCCTATATACAAGAATATAACTACTAGAATACTACCCCCTATGTATAAGAATATGAACATAAACATGTAAGAGAAATCTTACAAAGGAGTTGCTTTTTAATTGGCATAATAAATCGAAAAAAACCTGTGACTAAAAAGAGAGGTATATTACATAATTAGTATAAATAATCCCCAGGGAACATAGTCCATTTCTTTATCAATAGTTCTTCCAGTTCTAATAAACTCAGCGGAATATGAGAGGAAGGGTTTATAGTCTCTTATTTATTTAGCATCCTGAAATCAGGCCAAAGCTATCAAGTGCTTTATGGAGGCTGAGCAGGGTGACAAGCATGTTAATAAGAGTGAGGAGAACATCATCAACAAACTTGAATATCTTGGAGTCCATCCAATGACCTCGAATATTAGTAGAAAGCATTGCCAGATATCAGTGTCGGTTTGTATCTGATATTATTCTTACCTGAAAACAATTCTTTGACATGTTTTGTTCTATAAAATTGTTAAAAATCCTTTATGGCCATTTCTTAGTTATATAATTTTTCCTGGAAATTTGGTGACTAGCAATATGGCCACCATTACAGGTCCCCCATATAGTTTTACTAGCAGTGGTAGAAATTGTGATGACCGATACGGAACCATCTCATAGTTTGCATTGATTACTCCTGTGTTTACTCCATTTCTTTTACTTTTGCATGGTATATACCAATGGACGAGACGGACCAAGTCCACAGGTAGGCGTGTACCACATCTTTTGTTTGACCCTGGAGTGCTGTCCATCCATATTAGTGATCCATTAAAAGCAAGATGATCACAATCTTTATTGGACAATAATGGAAACTATGGTATGCTGTAACTTTCTGCATCTTAACTTTAATTATTACATAACTAGAGAAAAAAGAGTCCTTAAAGCCATATGTAAAGTACAAAAAACTAATTTTATTACATATAATTTGCATATCGAACACTTAATAAAAAACATGGCGAGGTTTTCTAAAAAAGAAGAAGTGGCACGTGGGTCACTGGCAAGTAATATACAATATCAAGTCGTATTATGTAACCATGGGGACATGAGCATGACAGTAAATAGCACAGAAGGATACAGGTATGTAGTGTGATGGTAACTAGTGGATCATTGTAACAGCAGCTGCCAGGTACTGATTTTTAAAACCTCACACTACTATAACTGTATCGCTCCAAAAGGAGGGAGAGGGGGGAAACCCTTTACTCAATTGTATGTATCCTACAGTTGAAACAGCCTCAAAGGAGGTCAAACAGTTGCTCAAGAGGAAAAAAAAGATACCCCCTGAGGAAGCTGATACAGCGAAACGCGCGTTGGGGTGGTGATTTTGCCTGCACGTGGACCACGAACTTTAGGGCTCTAACCATGGGTGAGTGGACTCTTCCCTGGCTTTATCTGGGGATCCCAGATGTATAGCTTTGCACACTCTGTACATCCTGCTTATGTATTGCAGGGACACTTGATGGTACTACTTTCGGCTCTTGGGGATTTGTGTATAGTACAGTTAAATTATATTGAGAATTGATGTTTTTTTTTTTTTTTTTCCTCTTGAGCAACTGTTTGACCTCCTTTGAGGCTGTTTCAACTGTAGGATACATACAATTGAGTAAAGGGTTTCCCGACTTGAACCCCCTCTCCCGCCTTTTGGAGCGATACAGTTATAGTAGTGTGAGGTTTTAAAAATCAGTACCTGGCAGCTGCTGTTACAATGATCCACTAGTTACCATCACACTACATACCTGTATCCTTCTGTGCTATTTACTGTCATGCTCATGTCCCCATGGTTACATAATACGACTTGATATTGTATATTACTTGCCAGTGACCCACGTGCCACTTCTTTTTTAGAAAACCTCGCCATGTTTTTTATTAAGTGTTCGATATGCAAATTATATGTAATAAAATTTGTTTTTTGTACTTTACATATGGCTTTAAGGACTCTTTTTTCTCTAGTTATGCTATGAATCAGCGAGTCTGCTATTTTGTGATATTTTGGGGGTGCTTTACACCAATGTTGGCTGCACCTAACCAGTTACCTGTCCCTGTGAGACATTTGTTTATAATTAACTTTAATTATGTACTTTACAGAAACTTGGATACTTCTTGCGTTCTTTGTCTATTTAGCTTTGCAAACCAAGACGGCCACATATCTGGGCTTAGGTATCTATGTAATGTAAGGGTCACCTTTCATAGAGTACTAGTAATACAGCATTTTGCCTACAAAATAATGTAGGCACAGACAGCACCACCTTCCTGTCTCTGTATGTAAATTATGTAGGCACAGATAGTACTGACTCCCTGTCTCTCCTGTAAATGATGTAGGCACAGATAGTATTGTCTCCCTATCTCTCCTGCAAATGATGTAGGCACAGATAGTACTGACTCCCTGTCTCTCCTGTAAATGATGTAGGCACAGATAGTACTGACTCTCTGTCTCTCCTGTAAATTGAGTAGGCACAGATAGTATTGCATCCTGTAGATGATGTAGGCACAGAAAGCATTGCCTCCCTGTCTCTCCTGTAATGATGTAGATACAGATAGTATTGAATTCTGTAAATGATATAGGCACAGAAACATTGCCTCCCTGTCTCTCCTGTAAATGATGTAGGCACAGATAGAATTGCATCCTGTAAATGATGTAGGCACAGATAGTACTGACTCCCTGACTCTCCTGTAAATGATGTAGGCACAGATAGTACTGACTCCCTGTCTCTCCTGTAAATGATGTAGGCACAGATAGTACTGCCTCCCTGTCTCTCCTGTAAATGATGTACACACAGATAGTATTGCATCCTGTAAATGATGTAGGCACAGAAAGCATTGCCTCCCTGTCTCTTCTGTAAATGATGTAGCCACAGATAGACCTGTCTGCCTTTCTCTCCTGTAAATTATTCAAGTACATATAGTGCTGCCTCCTTATCTCTCCCTATAAATGATGTAAGTGCAGATAGTACCTACAGGTACTATCCCTCAGGGCCACCATCAGGAATCTGGTTGAAATGTAAAAAAAGAGGTGCCTAGCTCTGCCACCCATCATTTTTTGTTCCTGAGCAGTGGCGTTACTGTAGTAATTGGGTCCTGTGTGTCTTGCTTACTTGTTGCTTGAGGTTCCTGCCACAGTTACCCGTCAATATCGATGTCTTTAATGGGAGGATCCTGCCTAGCACATGGCTGACAGTATTCCACAAAACGTGGGGAGGCTTCTGCCCGTCACTCACCAATGCCCCATACCCACTCACTCTTAGAGCCTTGACTCATGCTGCTTGGCCCCACTCAGCATTTCTCAACACAGCAGCTTACAGCACAGCTCCTTCTCTATGGGCATGTTGAAAACAGATGCCAAAGGCAGAGAGAACCCTATTTCCCAACTACCATTAAATTTAGTTAATAATCTTTATTATGCTATTGCAGCAAACAGACATACAGACAAAACCAACACATAGGGTTAAAATTTTCAATGCATGGATAGGGATAATAGCCGTGCGTGGCTATGCTAGTATGCACGTGTGCCTGCCGTCTGTATCGTCCGTGGTGGTAGCAGTGTACCGTCTGGATGAACAGTAGCTATACCAGTGAGCACATATGTCTGTCGTCTGTATTTGCATACAGGCAGGTTCAGCGGTCACCGAGACCAACAACGGATTACTAGGCAGTTAGATTGTTAAATTGTTAAATAGTATTTGCCCTAATTCCAGCATGTATTAAAATAAAACAAAGAGGGGGGGCTCTTTGTTTTATTTTATTTTAATACATGCTGGAATTAGGGCAAATACTATTTAACAATTTAACAATCTAACTGCCTAGTAATCCGTTGTTGGTCTCGGTGACCGCTGAACCTGCCTGTATGCAAATACAGACGACAGACATATGTGCTCACTGGTATAGCTATTGTTCATCCAGACGGTACACTGCTACCACCACGGACGATACAGACGGCAGGCACACGTGCATACTAGCATAGCCACGCACGGCTATTATCCCTATCCATGCATTGAAAATTGTAACCCTATGTGTTGGTTTTGTCTGTATGTCTGTTTGCTGCAATAGCATAATAAAGATTATTAACTAAATTTAATGGTAGTTGGGAAATAGGGTTCTCTCTGCCTTTGGCATCTGTTTTCAATTTGATATATTAGACCTGCCAACTACCAAGGGCCCAACCCCTTCTATTTTTCTCTATGGGCATAACCCGCAAACTGAAACCCATGAGATGAGAACAGCCACCTTATAAAGTCTTAGCACCACGCCCAGAAAAATTATGCAAAGTGGCCATTTGTCAGCAAATAATCATCAAGACTTTTCTTAAATGCTGACATAGTATCTGCCATCACTACCTCTTGGGTTAGGGCATTCCATAGTTTGACTACTCTAACTGTAAAGAATCCTTTCCTATATTGAAGTTGAAAGTATCTTTCTTCCACACTCAATGAATGTCCCCTGGTCCTATGTAGAGTCCTTGGAAAGAACAGATCATGTGCTAGTTCTCTGTATTGACCACAGATATACATATTAATAAGATCACCAAGACTTCTTTTTTCCAAGCTGTACAAGCCCAATATTTTCTAGTCTTTCATTGTAAGCGACACCTCCCATCCCATTTAATAATCTAGTCGCCTGCCTTTGAACCCACTCCAGTTCTCCTATATCCTTTTTACAATGTGGAGCCAAAAACTAAATTCTATATTCAAGATGTGGCCTTACAAGGGATTTATACCTGGGTAATATTACATCTGAATAACGGGTTTTTATCTCTCTTTTTATACACCCTAAAATCCTATTTGCTTTTGCAGCTGCTGCTTGACATTGAGTGCTGCTGTTTAGATTACTTGTAACCAGAATATCCAGGTCCTTCTCTTGTTATATGAACTTAAAGTGGCATATGTCACCCATAGGCTCCTGCGGTGTATACCGTGCGGGATAAAAAAATTTGCACATTGTCTCTTTATGAAATAGCGACTATGCTATGCCGTACAGTTTTAGAAAAGTGCCATGGCGATGTACACGAGGTCAAAATTGCCAAAATTGCTCTCTTTCGGCATACCTCGGATTAATGGGGCCCTATAGATAAATTCGGCATATGCGTCGGGAGCTTTCTCAAATGCAGAAATTGTTAATGAACATGTACAGTAACTATTGCCTGGCAGAAACTGGAGGTTTTTTTTTACTATTCATATCAAAAGGCTTTAAAATGGTTTCAGCAAATATAGTGTTACTATTAATTTATATACTGGTATAAAGGAAATTATTCATCTTTACTATACTCTATTATTTGAAGGCATATCTACATTGGACTATTTGATCTGTTTGTTTCCTGATAATAAGCCAGGGTAATGTCATAACCTTTCTAGCACAAAAATATGAATCGTTTTAGATACACAAGAGAAATAAAAACACATCTGCTGAATGATAGAAAACATTGCTTTTTACAGTTATTAAATTAGCGACATTTCAAACCATCTGCTTTCTCTCTGAATAAATGGGAGAGCTGTCATATTTAATTTAAAGCTGCTGTCAGTTTTTACTGTCGGAATTCTTTTAAGCTCAATGTGGAAGAAACTTGATTGACTTATGTTACAGTATTTATACTCGCAATGAATTCACTGACGTGGCATTGTAGACGGTGACAGTCTTTGTGGCTACAATTGCCGTTATGTGATTTAGGTCTTTAGTTTTAGTAAGAGTGGAGAATTATTTTAAAGCAATTTTTCCATGTTGCCTAAAATTAATTTTTTGCCTATCCTTATAGATTTCTTAAAGTGACACTATTTTTAACCACTTCAGATTGGTGGAGGTCCAACTACCGACATCCCCACCAATTAGATGAATAAATGGGCGAGTCTCGGTGTTTCGAAGGTGCGGTCCTCCTCGCCTCCCGCTGGTCATTCTGAGCCCGGTCTCAGCCGCCTAGTCCAACTTCCGGATTTGCGGCCTACCAACGAGGCTAAAGCCGCGGCCTCGATTTGTGCTGCAGCCGCGGCCTGGACCTGTGCTGCAGCCGGACGGACAGCTGTGGGCCTGATGGGCGGCCGGAGACTAAAGAATTGCAACGTTCCCTCCTGGTCCCCTCCTCCTGCCCTCAGCAGTGTGAGAACGTGTCCCTGTCAGGCTGGATACGGCAGGTACTGAGACGCGGCCGCCATTTTGGATATAATTCCAGACTTCTTACAGCCTGCACGTGTGGATGTCGGTGGGGGACGGTGAGTAGCCTCAGGGAGGCAATCGATTTGAACACGCTCCAATTACTACACTAGCCTCACCCCACCCCAGCCCAAATTCCAACTGCCACAACTGTCTGCCACACTAGCTTTCTCTGCTGGACATTATTTTACACTTAAAGGGCCCTCGACCCAATTTTTTTTTCTGTTGCTGATCGGTTGATCAGCACCACCTGTGCCTGCCGTAACTCGTTTGGTCCCATAACCCTTCCCCTCTGCGGAACCACTGTGACATCGAGAGTAATTTCGATTTTTTCAGGGGCAAGTTGAGATTACCGCAGGGATACTAACCGCTTCAACTGTACGTGCTTTAAGACCACCTATGATTATGTAATACCCCTACAACTGTGGCGAGCTTGAATAGAGAAAATACTTCCGCTACGATATTTTCTTAGTTAATATGGTGAAAATAGGTCCGAAACAAACAGCTACGGTCTCAAGCCCACACCCACAACCTCCACAAGCAGAGATGGACAAATTTGTAAAAAAACAAGGAGGGAAGTCGGGTCACTCCAAACCACTCTCATCCTTAAAAGACATTCAAAAACGTAGAGACCCCGAGCTGGAGCAAATGAACGAAGATGACCAAAATATAGAGGAAAAGGAACTCCCAGTCTCAAGGTCCTTTATGAAGCGAATATTGGCTACAGCACTTGAACCGCTTGCCAACGATCTGTCTGACATCAAACAAGAGCTTTTACAAGTTGGAAATAGAGTTGACGCGCTGGAAAAGACGCAAGCGACCTTAATCTCCTCCTCCTCTGAGCTTACAACTTGCCTACAGTCTCAAGAAACACACATTAATAAAATGTATTCCATACTAGAAGACCACAAAAACAGAGATAGGAGAAACAACCTGTGCATTAAGGGCCTGCCTGAGTCAATTGCCAACGAAGATATACTTACCGCTCTGACCGAGACGTTTCAGAAATTCCTAGACCCAGAAGACCACCCAAACCTAGTTATTGAGAGGGCTCACACATCACTCCGCCCAAAGCCATCCCCTTCAGATCCCCCGAGGGACATTATTTGCAGAATTCTAGATTACAGAATTAAAGATCGTATCATACAGAAAAGCCGACTCTCATCAAACATTCTCTATGGAGAGTCCCAAATTGCTATCTTCCAGGATTTGGCATCCACCACTTTATACAAACGTCGGCTCCTGAAACCCTTCACATCTACACTGAGACAGAGGCAGATTCCATTTCGCTGGCTCTTCCCGTTTGGTCTATCCTTCTCCGTAAATGGAAAGAGATTCACAGCTAGATCCTCGTCAGACATCAGAAATATCTGCTCTGAACTTGACATATCTCTGGAGGCCTATCTCGACTTGGAAATGGTTCATGATGCAGCTCGTCTCCAACATTTCCCTCAATTACCTCAATGGGAAACCGTTCAGGCACCCAAAGGTCAAAGAGCACGACGCCGATCTCACAAGGCTCCAAGGTCTTCTTCAATGTCGGACCCTTCTTGAATACAAGGTATTTCACGTCCACTGCTTCAATCAACAGATTACACCTAGAAGCGGGCGGCTATATCCTTTTAAGGTACTGAACCGAGTATGAACGGAGACTAACTACTATTTTTGTTGTTGATATTTTACATAGCTTGTCTTGATTGAATCTGATTTTTTTTCCACTTATCACCGTGCTTCTGGACTACCTATATGTGACGCTATGTTGAGATGTCTACTTGATGCAACTCATACATGTGGGGTGTATGTAATATTGATGTTGACCATGTTGCATTTTATTTCTTCTAGTTGGGTTTATTTTTGAGGAGAATATTATCATACATAGGCAGAAGATTTTTATTAAATCACACATAGACATCTCTATCTCACCCAGCTTAGAAGCCTCAAAAAGTCCAAGGTACAACCCGTTCAACTCTGCTTCACCAAGTACCTATATCTGATTAAATACCCCCACTCTGATAACATTCACCTAACATTTTCTCTATTTGCTTTGCTCTGCTACGTCAAATGACGATTGTTCACATACAACATTTGTCCATGGTGACACGACTCACCGATGTTTCATCTACAATATGGTTACAAAATTTCCTAGACATAGTTATGTTCCTAGTTCCCCTTCCCCATTTTACAAGACACATCCTTGAGAGAGATTCCGTGCCTAATGGTTGCAACTTGCAACGTCACTATGACTAGTTCTCATACAACGTGGTCAATAGTTTCTTACAATGTAAGAGGCCTAAACTCTCCGGTTAAACGCTCACAAATCCTTCAATACCTAAAAAACGAAAAAGCAGACATCATATTGTTTCAAGAAACCCACTTACGGGCCCATAAATCCCCATCTTTCCATAGATCACACTTCAACACATGGTTTTACTCTCATTCCCTGACATAAAAATTCCTGTGGAGTCGCAATAGCCTTTGCTAAGCACGAACCATTCGTCTTACAAGATTCAATCTCTGACAGCGAAGGCAGATATTTATTCATAAAGGGGCTCTTAGCGGGGTCCCTAGTAACGTTAGGTAATCTATATATAACCAATACCAATCAGGCTTCATGGATCCCGTCGGTACTGGACACAGTTAGGCCCTTTATTGAAGGTACTTGCTTGATGGGTGGGGACCTAAACGTAGCTCTGGAACCGAGCCTTGACTCTTCCATAAAGAAATCCTCGCTTTCACACAGAGCCCTTGCACGAATTAAAAAATCACTGCAAACCTTCCCCTTAATTGACACATGGCGTTATATGCACCCGAATGCGATAGACTATACACACTTCTCATCTCCGCATAACTCATATCAGAGACTAGACTATCTGTTCCTTCCACTTTCGTTATTACCTAACATTGTGGAAGTACGAATTCTAACCACTATACACTCCGATCACTCTCCTCTACTGCTCCGCACCTCGCTAACGCATAGAACGGCTAGACAAAAGACATAGTCCCTGAACGAAAGTTTACTCAACTCAGAATCTAATAGGAAACGTGTTGCCTCGTCTATACTATCTTATTTCCAAATTAATACGACAGAGCAGTGTCCCATGCCGGTGATCTGGGAGGCACATAAGGCAGTGATTAGGGGTGAATTCATCTCTATCGGGTCGTATCAAAATAGCGTTAGAAGACGGAAACTTTCGGTGCTATATGAAGAAATCTCTAAACTGGAGAGACAACACAAAAACATACAAACACTAGATATCCTTACCTCACTCACAAGTAAAAGACAGGCTCTAAAAGATTTACTCAATAAGCAGTCTGACAAATTTTATTCTAACTGGAAAAATCAAATATTCATCCACGGAGATAAAGTCTCTAAACTCATGATTTCGTTGATAAAAAAGAGAAAGTTCAGGTCTTATATTCACTCCCTGAAATTACCTAATGGTTTGAAAACAAGCGACACAGACCTGATTTCAGAGGCTTTTGTAAATTATTACTCCTCCCTCTATCAAATTCGGTCTCAAGAGACTGATAGCGAGTGGAGCAATAGGAAACAAACCATTAACTCATTTCTTGCGTCTCTGACTTTGCCCCGTCTCTCCCCTACACAACAAACCATTCTGCAGAGACCGGTCACGGAGTCTGAGCTTCAGTCTATCCTGTCGAAGTGCCCTTCGGGAAAAAGTCCAGGACCAGACGGACTTCCCATTCACTACTATAAAATATTCCAGAAAAAACTACTACCCCATCTCCTTAGCTTGAGTAACTCTATACTACAAGGTTCTAGCTTTCCTAGACAGACTCTAGAAGTGCATATTACTCTCATCCACAAAGACGGCAAGGACCCTGACTTATGTAGTAACTACAGACCTATCTCCCTCTTAAATACCGACCTGAAATTATTTGCAAAACTTTTAGCTAATCGCTTAAATCCGATGCTACCGGACTTGATTGCTCCTGAGCAAGTGGGATTCGTTTCGGGCAGACAAGGGAAAGATAACTCTCTACGACTATTGCACTTATTACAGTTAGCTAGGGAGAAGAGCAGTTCTATGACATTCCTGAGTACTGACGCAGAGAAGGCCTTCGACAGGGTATATTACAAATGTATACCACTCCGACAGCTAAACTTCGTATTAACGGAACCCTTTCATCTAGCTTGCAAATCCAAAACGGAACTAGGCAAGTCTGCCCGCTCTCGCCACTTCTGTTTATATCAGGCAACACCCAGATATAAAAGGTATCACAACACAATCTACACATCACAAGACAACAGTATTTGCAGGCGATTTACTCATAATCATGTCTGAACCGATTACACAAATACCGGCAGTTCTTGAAATTTTTTCTAAATTTAGTGATTTGTCCAACTTCAAAATCAACGCAGAGAAATCCGAAGCTTTAGGGATTAATGTCTCTAATTCTACGATACGTTTGCTAGAATCCCAATATCCAATTAAGTGGCCTCCAAAATGTATCACGTACTTAGGGGTCAAATTATGTAAACATTGGCCTGACCACTTTATCCTAAATTATTCCCCTCTCCTGTCAGTTACTAAATCCATCATGGAATCCTGGTTAGCTCCCTTTATTTCCTGGATGGGCAGGAAAAACTTGATTAAGGGGTTGATACTCCCCAAATTTAACTACCTATTCCAAATGTTACCTATTCACATTCCACAATCTTACTTCCCGAAACTTTGCTCAATGTTATTCCACTATATTTGGAATGACAGGCACCCCAAAATTAGAGCAGCGACACTTTCACTACCTAAATCCCTGGGAGGAATTGGTGCTCCTGATTTTAAGAACTATTATCACACGGCTTCTATATCCAGGACTGTAGACTGCTTTTGGAAACCGGAGAATAAATTATGGGTCTCAATTGAGGAACTCCTAGCTCCTGTTCCTCTCAGAGCATTACTACTTGCACATCCAGACAGCATAACAAACCTTTCACTCAAAAATGCTCTTACCAAGTTAACAGTTAAATCACTCTCTCTCTTCAGAGACCTGCTGGTCCCCACACCGTCCCCACTGGCACGTATCTCAGACTTGATAGATTTGGGAAGTCACACTAGTAACCCTTCAGCCAAGTTGAATGTTACCCTAGACTCCATACTAGAGGATGGGACAATTATATCCTTACAGACTTGGTCTGAAAACCCAAAACTACCGAATCTTCATCTAATGCACTATATGTCCCTAAAACAAGCAATCCTACCATACCTTACAGCAGGGTCCTTGGAAAGGCCCTTGACTATCTTTGAGTTCCTCCTGGGACAATTAAAATATCCACGGAAATATATTTTCTCAGATATATAAATTGTTAATCAATAGGAATGTCCCTTTTAAAAGATTGTATATCGCGCTGTGGGAAAAAGATCTTTCCATTACCTTGAATAAAAAGGATATAAGTATTCTTTACAGAAATTCTCATGGTCCCTCCCAGTGTATCAAAACACAAGAAAACTATTATAAGATAGTGTCTCGGCAGTATACCACGCCGAATAAAACACACCTTTGGTACCCATCCATTCCAGACACATGCTGGAGATGTTTGGGGGAACCCGGTTCTTACATACATACTTGGTGGTCGTGCGATAAGATCCAATGTTATTGGATACCTGTTCTAGAGTATATAGCGAAAATTTGTGACATCTCTATCCAAATACCCCCAGCTACCATTTTTCTTAATCTACCTATGGCACAATTAAGTAAATCCACAAATATTCTAGTTAAACACCTCTTATCGGGGGCCAAACTTCTCATTCCCCCAAACTGGAGATCGACTCAAGTTCCCACGCTCTTTCAATGGATAAACAAAGTGGAGCAAATGTACTATATAGAAGAAATAGCGGCACTCTCTAACCGCTCTTACACTAAATTTACAGAGATATGGAGACCCTGGACAACATTCCGGTCTTCAACTCAGTTCTTGGATGTAGCCTTGAGTATCCATTAGTCAGATTTGATGGGAAACATTGTAGGAACTGTTAGTTTGCGATTAAGGTTGTTAAACTATAACCGATACTCCTTGTCTCAGATAAAATTATCCTGTAAATCTCTCTCAACTCCTCTCCCTTGCTCTTATTCCACTTATCCTCTACCCTCCTGCTCCCCCTTATATTCGTGTACTTATATTATATCTTTCTAATGTTTTGTTCCAATTTTTATATTTTAACCTGAACGTTAAGTCATTGCTGCATATGTGAAGTTACAATGTATCTAACGACACTTCTCAACTGTTTGGTTGACCATCATATGCTGTCAAAACACCTTTATGCAATTCAGTTGTATGATTTAATTTTGTTTAAAACAATAAAAAGAAAATTGAAAAGAAAAGATGAATAAATGGGCTGTGGCGCTCCAGCAAGCGCCGCATCCCCTTCATTGTTTTGTTAGTGGCTGTGCCTGGTATTGCAGCTCAGTCCTTTTCATTTGAATGGGTCAGAGCTAAAGCGAGCTGCAATACCAAATGTAGGCATGTAGCCATCTTTATCTTGACTCTGATAACTTGCTGCAGCGTGATATCACACAACAAAAGCCATTGAAAAAGTTGCTGGACACTGTGTATTTAATGTGTTAAAAGTCAAAATAAAGATGGCTACATCTGTATGGCGCTGAGCCAGGTAAATAATTAAAGGGGTTCTCCGATATATATTTTTATTTTGGCATTCTTTCTACACTGTCTCCCTTGCCTTGTTAATGTACTTGCTGTTGGTAATTTGCTGCCGTTATCTGCTCTCCCCACTCGTCATGTTACATATGATGTCACTGTTTCCGCCTCTTCCACTGACGTGCCGTATACCCATCACATGGTCTAGGAGCAGATAGTCCTGTTCGGGTATACAGCACAAAAAGCTGGTGACGTATCTTTTTGGGGCGGCCTCTTCTTCAGCCGTGACCGCACATGCTAACCTTATATCTTCTTTTATAGCGGGTAGCGCCCCTGTGCGTTTTCCCGTTATTTTTAGAGCAGGGACCGCGCACATAAACTAGGGAGAGGATTAAAAACTTGGAAGGGACAGGATAAAACTCAGGGAAATAATAGAAAATGGGAGGAGGAACATTTATTAACCATTTGATGGAATGGAAAGGGGAACCGCTGGACGAGGCAGTATGTTGGGGCTAATGAGTGTGAACTAGCGGGAGTAGCCTAATGCACGCACAGTCTACTGTAGTCTGAGCAGCAAGGTAAGTAAACACACCAGACCAGAGATGGAGGTAAGGAAACGGCACGCGGCCTGAAAACTACGATCGGTAAGTAGCATTTTTTTTTTCAACTAATAGTGTCAACATGTTGTGTACATATGGGGTGATGGATTTAACATGTTTTTTTTTTTTTGCATGAGGGAACTCGGAAAACCCCTTTAAGGTACCACTGTCCATTCAGTCATATGGTTGATAAGGGTGTCGGGATAAGGACTCCAACCAATATTTATGGCCTATCGAAAGAAAAAATAGGAGACTTCTTTTCAAGTAAAAAAAATAAAAATAATATGTCTGTTTTTTACAGCTGGAGAAGCTTGTGCAAATTATTGATGGTAATTCTCATCATTTTACTGTTCACAGTACATGATGTTAATATGTTCATATTACTATTCTGAGCTATAGACATAGATTACTTCATCAAAAATCTTTATCATTCATTATGATTTTCCAAACAGTCCGTAAAAATTGTTGGCTCTCCTTGATTTTTAGAAAAGTTGCCCACAAAAGGAAGAACAAATCAGGTTGGCGACCCTGTGCTCAAGACAATGCACACCCAAGAGAAATGCCAAAAGTGTATTTTGCCTAACTGTGCACTCTGTATAGTAAAGGCAGCTACTGCTCCCAGTGATCATGCCACTTGTCAACATAATAGATCAGAGCAGGTCATCTTCTAAAGCTCATGTGCTCATTGCAAACGCATGGGTTGGAAGGGGTCAACATGGACACTTTCACCTTTTTGTGACTACGCAATCCAAATTGCAGCAAGTTGCATTGCTCTGCATGTTCTGACACCTTCTTTTTTTATCATGGTCAGTATGAACTTTTTTTTTTTACCAATTTGTGCTATGGTAGCTCTTTTATGGGAACGGACCAGACAGGCTAGTCTTCACTCCCTATGTGCATTAGCGAGCCTTGAGCGCCTATGACCTTGTCTCTGGTTCACCGGTTGTTCTTCCTTGGACCACTTTTGGTAGGTACCAACCACTGCATATTGGGAACGCCCCAAAAATCCTACTATTTTAGAGTCTAGCCATCAGTCGCTCAGATTCTTACACCTGCCCATTTTTCCTGCTTTCAACAGATCAACTTCAAGAACTGTCTGTTCACTTGTTGCCTAATATATTCTATCCCTTTGACAGACGCCATTGTAACCAAATGATTATTCAGTTCATCTGTCAGTGGTTTTAATGTTGTGACTAAAGGGTGTAATTCTCATTTGATTTTTTTCTGATGTTTTGGCTAAAGACAATGAAAAAAACTAAAAATACTAAACAAAAACAAAACAAAGGCATCTGCCATAGCACTAACTCAAACCCAATTACCCTAAATTGTCCATGTTACATATATAAATGAATGTTAGATAATGGCAAACACATATAAAGTCTATTACGGTAAAAGTTAGCCAGAATCTCACAAAACATATCTTTTTACATATCATTTTTTATTTTGCTATTTTTTAAAATTTGTAGCCCAATGATTGTAAAAATAAATAAATAAATAAATAAAAGCAAAACATTTTTACTAGATCGCTCCAAATAAACCTGAAGCGCATCAAATAATGACCCACGAATGGAGTTTTTCATTTCTTGAGGTTCTGATCCTTGTTCAACTTCACTTGAAGGTTCTCTGTATTTACAGATGTAGCCGTCTTTATTTTGACTTTTAACACATTAAATAAACAGTGGCTAGATCCTTTATCTTGACTTTTTCAATGACTTTTCAATGGCTTTTGTTGTGTGATATCACACTGTAGCAAGATATCAGAGTCAAGACAAAGATGGCGACATACGTAATCTATTCTTCCATGCAAACTGTCCCCCAAGTTTGAGCAATCCAACAAGGATCTGTCCTTCTATATTTGACCTGTTTGGATTTGGTTTTGATGTTGTGTAACGTTACTACACATATGTTAATTCTACTTCTTCTCGGTGCACCTTACTTTCACAATCTCCCAGCCTACAAGTTTCAACCATGTACAAAGTACCTTCAGTATAGCTTGCATTGCCTCTAAAATTATCCAACAGCACACCCCTCTATTCACGTTATGTCGCTCTAAATTTTCACAGAGACTTTCTGCACAGTTTCTGTTCCAACTCATATCAGGAAAAACTGGTGTAATTATTGCTGTTAAAAACACTGTTATAGTCCAATGTTTGATGCTATCTGTAACGTCCGTGGTCGCTGACCACAAACTCCTTCCATCCAGTCGATGCCCTTCTCTCAAGAGATGTATGCACATACTGTCATCCTGCTCCACAGTGACCACCAGGGTTCGCTCACGAGCTCAGTCCAGACTTAAGAAGCCAGAGCGCACGCATGTTGGTGATTGAGCTAATTGCTCCAGAGCACCCTGGGCTATAAGAGGGTCCCAGCCCCATCCTCCCATGCCTGAGCTTTGTTGTTCTATTTCAAGTCTGTCTTGCAAATGGTCCCCTAGTGTTTCCTTCTCCTAGTGTTCCCTGTTCCTGTATCCTGTAACCTGTATCCTGATCTAGTGCTGTGCTTAGCTGTAGCCGTGCTTTGCTCTATACCATGCCTGTCCTGCCTCCCCACACCTGATATCTACCTGCTACCTAGTTCCTGCCAAGCCTGCCTTGCTACTGTCCGAGCTGCCACAGGTACCCTATATAAACTATAGACTCTGACCTGCGCCCTCTTGGCCAGCTGCCATACCGCCAAGGTGGTACGTCCCAGTGGGTCCACGAACCCTACGTGACAGTAAGCTCAGGCCATGGACCCCGCTGGTCGATCCAAGACCATGACGACGTCACAAGAGATGCGGGCGGATATGCTTGACCTCCGGTTTCGACAGGAGCAACTCCTCCAGGCTTTGAACATTATCGCACGTCGGCAGGAGGCACGAGCTGCCGTTCCAACTACTACACCTCCTGGCAGTGTTGATCCTCACACTACACCACCTGGCAGTGTTGACCCGTGTTTTTCTTTGCCACTTCCGGATTTATATGAAGGAGATGCAGGTACCTGTCGTGGATTTTTGAACCAGTGCCAGATCCACTTAAGCCTGTATACTAGGATATTTTCGTCTGATGACACAAGGGTCGCTTTCATCATCTCTCTCCTCACTGGCAAGGCTCTAGCATGGGCGAAGCCTGTCTGGGAGAGACAAGGACCAGAGACCCGTAACTTCCAGGGCTTCCTCCGGACTTTTCGCATGGTGTTTGAGGAGCCTGGACGGGTCTCATCTGCAGCAGCTTCCTTGATTAACCTACGCCAAGGAGACACCTCTGTGAGCGAGTACGCCATCCACTTCCGCACCCTGTCTCCTAAAATTAAGGACAAACTTGCCGCTCGAGACCTGCCATCTGCCCTTGATGACATCATCCTTCTGTCCACGCGGATTGATATGCGGATCCGAGAACGTCTCCAAGAGGTTAATTTGGAGGGAGGCCTTCCTAGTTGTGTCCCTATTTTACAGCAACTCCTGCTGTCCTCAGATGTCGATCCTCCTAAGGAGTCTTTGATGATGGACCAGTGTAAGCTATCCACCCAGGAGAGACAACGCAGTCGCACTTCGGGACTCTGTCTATATTGCAGCCTCGGTGGCCATCTTGTGGGCCTGTGTCCCCAAAAATCCCAAAGCCTAGGTTTGCTAGGAGAGGCAACCTTGGGTAAGAAAGGACTTCTGTCTAAATTGTCCATACCAGTGACCATAGTGTCTGGCGAGAGAACGCATCAGGTCTCTGCGTATCTGGACTCTGGATCCGCTGCTAATTTCATCCGTAGAGACCTGGTGGATCTTCTTCAATTACCCACCAAACCTCTGGAGAGGCCATTGACGGTTGCATCAGTGAATAGACTACCTCTGCCAGACTCAGTTATAGCTGTGACCAAGCCGCTGAGGCTCCAAGTGGGAGCTCTTCACTCTGAACTATTGTCGTTCTATGTCCTATCCAAAGCCGTTAACCGTCTTCAGCAAGAGGGAGGCAGAGACATTGCCTCCACACCGGGCGTATGACTGCCCTATCGAGCTGACCCCTGGTGCAACCCTTCCCCGTGGTAGGGTAAATCCTCTCTCCTTGCCAGAGACTCTGTCCATGTCCAGCTGTGTGAAAGAGAACTTGGAGAGGGGCTTCATACGGAAGTCTTCCTCCCCGGCAGAAGCCGGGTTCTTCTTTGTCAAAAGGAAGGATGGTTCTCTTCATCCTTGTATTGACTACCGAGGTCTCAATCAGATCACGGTGAAAAATAAATATCTGTTGCCACTGATCTCAGAACTGTTTGATCGTATACGTGGTGCAAGATTTTTTCCAAACTGTACCTAGGCTTACAACCTAGTCCGGATTTGCCAGGGTGATGAATGGAAGACTGCATTTAACACCTGTGATGGAAACTATGAATATCTAGTAATGCCCTTTGGCCTGTGTAATGGTCCCGCAATCTTCCAGGAGTTTGTTAATGACATTTTCCGTGACCTCCTCTATGTTTGTGTAGTAGTCTACCTTGATGAAATCTTGATTTTTTTTCTCCAGATCCTATGACGCATCAGAGACATGTCCATCAAGTTTTGCTGCAGGTAAGGGAGAATCGTCTGTTCGCTAAGTTGGAGAAGTGCGTGTTTGAAAAAGATGCTCTACCCTTCCTGGGTTATATCGTCTCGAATCGAAGCCTCGAGATGCATCCTGAAAAGGTAAAGTCTGTCCTGGAATGGCTACACCCTCAAGGCTTGAGGGCCATACAGCGCTTTCTGGGATTCGCCAATTTTTACAGAGAGTTTATTCCAAACTTCTCCTCACTGACTTCTCCTATCTCTATCCTCACTAAGAAGAGTCCGCATTCAATAGCCTGAAGAGTGCCTTCACGTCAGCCTCTATCCTCCATCATCCAGATGTCTCTCTACAGTTCTCGTTGGAGGTGGACGCATCCTCTGTCGGTGCTGGTGCACTCCTGTTCCAGAGAGGCTCCAAGGGCAAGTCAATGGTATGTGGATATTTTTCTAAGCTCTTCTCTTCCGCAGAACGCAACTACTCGATTGGGGATCAGGAGTTACTGGCCATCAAATTGACTCTGGATGAGTGGAGACATCTACTAGAGGAAGCAGCTCATCCCGTCCTGATATTTACGGACCATAAGAACCTCACCTATCTTCATATGGCCCAACGGCTGAACCCTCGTCAGGCCAGGTGGTCACTGTTCTTTACCAGGTTCCAGTTTGAGCTCCATTATCGCCTGGCCGACAAGAATATGAGGGCCGATGCCTTGTCCAGGTCTTTCGAGACAGAAGACACCATGGAGATTCCACAGAACATCATTGATCCGTCTTGCATTGTCTCTGTCAATCCCCTGCAAGTTGGGGACATTCCTCCAGGGAGGACTTTTGTGCGCCTGGCTGACCGTGGAATAATCCCCCGCTGGGAACACTCCTCTAGACTGGCAGGTCACGCGGGGACACGTAAAACTTGGGATCTGTTTGTTTTGTCATTTCTGGTGGCCCACGCTGCCCAAGGACATTATGGACTTTGTTTCTTGCTGTTCAGTATGTGCAGCCAACAAGGTCGCACACTCCAGACCTGCTGGTCTGCTCCAGCCATTTCCTGTGCCCAATGCCCCCTGGCAGCATATAGCTATGGATTTTATTACGGACCTGCTTCTCTCTGCCGGATGCAGTACTGTCTGGGTGGTGGTGGATCGATTTTCAAAGATGGGCCACTTCGTTCCTCTGACCAATCTTCCTTCTGCTCCTCTCCTGGCCAAGCTGTTCATCCAACACATCTTCCGCCTGCACGGCTTGCCGCAGCGTATTGTGTCTGATCAGTTCACCTCAAAGTTCTGGAGAGCCCTCTGCGGACTCCTTGGTATAAAGTTGAACTTTTCCTCGGCCTACCATCCTCAGTCCAATGGTCAGGTCGGGAGGATCAATCAGATCTTGTAGAACTACCTACGCCACTTCATCTCCAAGCAGCATGATGACTGGGTGTAGTTGCTTCCGTGGGCTGAGTTCTCTTACAACAATCATACCAGCGAGTCCACACAGAAGACACCGTTCCTTATTGTCTATGGCCAGCACCCACAAATTCCTCTCCCTGTCCCTGTTACGTCCGAGGTGCCAGCCGGCCTTTTGGGACTTTCCGCAGATCTGGCAGCTGACTCGATCCTCCATCCTGCTGGCGGTCGACCGCATGAAGCGGAAGGCGGACACAAGGTAGAAGAGAAACCCCTCAGTTTCTTCCCGACACTAAGGTCTGGCTTTCTTCCAGGAATATTCGACTGAGGGTGCCGTCGTACATATTTGCTCCCAGGTTCCTCGGTCCCTTCGAAATCCTGCAGCAAATCAACCCTGTCGCCTACAAGGCCATAATGAAGGCCCCCAGGTCCGCCATCTGTGTGCAGGGCTTAACCCCTTCCCGACATTTGACGTACATGTACGTCATGGAAAGTACTGACTTCCCGCATCTTGCCGTACATGTACGTCAAACGTTTGGCACCGGCTCAGAAGCTGAGCCGGTCCCATCATCACCGGATCTCAGCTGTATCTTACAGCTGACATCCGACTGTAACGGCGGGGACCGAAATTAGCTTCGATCCCCGCCATTAACCCCTTAAGTGCAGCGCTCAAACGCGATCGCTGCACTTAAGGTGTTTGCAGCTCATCGGAACCCCAGTAATGAAATTGCCGGGGTTCCGGTGGCTGCAATGGCAACCGGAGGCCTAATACTGGCCTCCCGGTCTGCCTAGCACCGAAGCCGGTCAAGATCCGCCCGGCGGCGGAGCCTGATCGGCTTCCGTAGCTGCCGGCAAGATGGCGCCGGGTCAGGAGCTGATCCGGCGTCATCAGCGGTGGAAGTCAGCTGTACTGTACAGCTGACATCCACCTGTAACGGCAGGAACCGGAGCTAGCTCCGATCCCTGCCATTAACCCCTTCGATGCAGCAATCGAAAGCGATTGCTGCATCGTAGCGGTTACAAGCAGATCGCCAGCCCTGACAGGCAATCGGGACTGGCGACTGCTGTTATGGCAACAGGAGACACAATGGTCTCCTGCTCTGCCATTATGGAAGCCGATTTAGGCCCCTCCGGGAGGCGAAGCCTAAACGGCTTGCTGTCAGTGAATGACTGACAGATCTAATACATTGCACTACATAGGTAGTGCAATGTATTAGAAAAAAAAAAATCTGACCGTTGGACCTTCAAGTCCCCTAGTGGGACTTGAGAAAAAGTGTAAAAAAAGTATAAAAAAGTGTAAAAAAAAGTGCAAAAAATAAAAGTTTGAAAACAATAAAAGTTTCAAGTAATCAAATAACACACAATCCCCCTTTTACTCTTATCAAGTCCTTTATTATTGAAAAATAATAATAAACCATATGTATTTGGTATCGCCACGACCGTAACGACCGGAGGTATCAAAATATTATATTATTTATTGCACGCGGTGAACAGCGTAAAAAAAACCCGTAAAAAACGTTACCAGAGTTTCTGTTTTTTAGTCACTTTGCCCTACAAATATTACAATAAAAAGTGATCAAAAAGTCGCACGTATCCAAAAATGGTACCTATAAAAACTATAGCTCGTCCCGCAAAAAACAAGCCCTCATACAACTCCGTCGACAAAAAAATTAAAACGTTATGGTTCTCACAACTTGGCGACAGAAAAAATACATTCTTTTTACAAAAGTAATTTTATTGTGCAAAAAGTTGTAAAACATAAAAAAGTTCTATAAATGAGGTATCGCCGGAATCGTACTGACCCACAGAATAAAGGTAACATGTAGTTTATAATGCGTGGTGAACTCTGTATAAAAAAAAACCAAAAAAAGCTGTGCCAGAATTGCGTTTTTTGGTTTACCTGGCATCCCAAAAAATAGGATAAAAGGTGATCAAAAAGTCACATGTACCCCAAAATGGTACCAATAATAACTACAGCTCGTCCCGCAACAAACCAGCCCTCATACCGCTACGTCTATGAAAAATAAAATTAGTTATGGCTCCAATAAGTCAGGAAATAAAAAAATATGCAGTTGTGCCCGAGGAGAACATTTCTTCTGTTTCAAGAGGCGATTTATCAAGGACCTAAAATTAGGGAACCAGGAAGGGAGGGCCCAATCATATCCGATGGAAGCGACGGTGCCCGTATTATACCAGGATAATACTTTCCCAGCAAAATTCCCCAAACTACAAAGGCGCGGAGTGTGGACCAAAAGGGGGATAAGAAATGACACCATTTATCAGTGCGACACCGGCCTGTGCAGAAAGGATTGCTTCACAGCGTAACACACATCTATGGATTATTTTTATTTTTTTATACCACCTGACTATGCCCCTTATATACTCTGCCCCGCTTACATGTACCCCCACATTATAAAACACCAGCAATACTCAAACAAATATAGTACCAAGCAAAATCCGCTCTCCAAAAGCCAAATGGTGCTCCCTCGGCCCTGAACCCTACAGCGTGCCCAAACAGCAGTTTCCTTCAACATATATGGCACCGTCATACCCGTGAGAACCCTTTTAACAATTTTTGTGGTGTGTGTCTCCAGCGTCATAAGCTGGGCATGACATATTTGCCACTGAATGGCATATCTAGGGAAAAATATAAATTTTTAATTTGCACCATCCGCAGCGCATTCATTTATGGAAAAGACCTGTGGGGTGAAAATGCTCACTACACCCCTTAATAAATGCCTTGAGGGGTGCAGTTCCATAATGGGGTCACTTATCAGGGGTTTCTTTTTATTATTTCACATCTGAGCCTCTGCAGTTGTGAACCAATACTTTGTAAATCGCCAAATTAGGCCTCCACTCCGCATGGTACTCTTCACTTCTGAGCCCTGTCATATGTCCAGACAAAAGATTAGGGCCACATGTAGGGTGTTTCTAAAACCGGGAAACACTGCATAATAATTAGAGAGCTGTCTTGTTATGGTGGCACAAGCCGGGCACCACATATTGGCATATCTATGGAAAAAAATCCCATTTTCACTCTGCAACATTGAGCGCACACTAATTTCTACAAAACACCTGCAGGGTTAAAATGCTTACTACACCCCTTGGTAAATGCATTGAGGGGTGTAGTTTACAAAATGGGGTCACTTCTGGGGGGTTTCCACTGTTTTGGGCCCACAGGTGCCCAGAAACCAATCCAGCAACATCTGCACTCCAAATGGTGGTCCTTCCCTTCTGAGCCCTGCCGTTTGCCCAAACAGCAGTTTATGACCACATATGGGGTATTGCCGTACTCGGGAGAAATAGCTTTACAAATGTTGGGTTCTTTTTTTCCTTTATTTGTTGAGAAAATGAAAAAATTTGCGCTAAAGCTACGTCTTATTGAAGAAAAAGGACTGTTTTTATTTTCACTGCCTAATTCTAATAAATTCTATGAAACATCTGTGGGGTCAAAATGCTCACTACACCCCTAGATGCATTCTTCAAGAGGTGTAGTTTCCTAAATGGAGTCCCTTTTTGGGCGTTTTCATTGTTTTGTCCCCTCAGGGGCTTTGCAAATGTGACCTGGCCTCCGCAAATCATTCCTGCTAAATGTGATCTCAAAAAGTCAAATAGTGCTCTTTCCCTTCTAAGCCCTGCCGTGTGTCCAAACAGCCGTTTATTACCACATGTGGGGTATTGTTTTACTCGGGAGAAATTGCTTTACAAATTTTGTGGTGCTTTTTCTCCTTTAGTCCTTCTGGAAATGAGAAAAAATTAGCTAAACCTACATTTTCTTTGAAAAAATGTAGATTATTATTTTCAGGGCCTACTTCCAATAATTTCTGCAAAAAAACTGTGGTGTCAAATCGCTCACTATACCCCTAGATAATTTCCTCAATGGGTGTTGTTTCCAAAATGGGGTCACTTGTGGGGGGTTTCCACTGTTTTGTCCCCTCAGGGGCTTTGTAAATGTAACATGGCCTCCGCAAACCATTCCTGCTAAATTTGAGTTCCAAAAGCCAAATGGCGCTCTTTCCCTTCTCAGCCTCGCCGTGTGTCCAAACAGCCGTTTATTACCACATGTGGGGTACTGTTTTACTCGGGAGAAATTTCTTTACAAATTTTATGGTGATTTTTCTCCTTTAGTCCTTGTGGAAATGAAAAAAAATTAGCTAAACCTACATTTTATTTGAAAAAATGTAGATTTTCATTTTCACAGCCTACTTGCAAAAATTTCTGCAAAAAACCTGTGGGGTCAAAATGCTCACTATACCCCTAGATAATTTCCTCAAGGGGTATAGTTTCCAAAATGGGGTCACTTGTTTGGGGTTTTCACTGTTTTGTCCCCTCAGGGGCTTTGTAAATGTGACATGGCCTCCGCAAACCATTCCTGCTAAATGTGAACTCCAAAAGCCAAATGGCGCTCTTTCCCTTCTCAGCCACGCCGTGTCTCCAAACAACCGTTTATTACCACATGTGAGGTATTGTTTTACTCGGGAGAAATTGCTTTACAAATTTTGCGGTGCTTTTTCTCCTTTAGTCCTTGTGGAAATGAGAAAAAAAATCGCTAAACCTACATTTTCTTTGAAGAAATGTTGATTTTAATTTTCACGGCCTACTTCCAATAATTTCTGTAAAAAACCTGTGCGGTGAAAATGCTCACTACACCCCTAGATAATTTCCTTGAGGTGTCTAGTTTCCCAGATGGGGTCACTTTTGGGGGATTTTGACTGTTTTGGCACCGCAAGAGCCCTTCAAACCTGACATGGTGCCTAAAATATATTCTAACAAAAATAAGGCCCCAAAATCCACTAGGTGCTCCTTTGCTTCTGAGGCCGGTGTTTCAGTCCAGTAGCACGCTACGGCCACATGTGGGATATTTCCTAAAACTGCAAAAACTGGGCAACAAATATTGAGTTGCATTTCTCTGGTAAAACCTTCTGTGTTATAAAAAAAATTGTATTAAAAATGTATTTCTGCAGAAAAATATGAAATTTGTAAATTTCACCTCTACTTTGCTTTAATTCCTGTGAAATGTTTAAAGGGTTAAGACATTTTCTAAATGCTGTTTTGAATACTTTGAGGGGTGAAGTTTTTAAAATGGGGTGACTTTTTTGGGGTTTCTAATATATAAGGCCCTCAAAACCACTTCACAACTGAACTGGCCCCTGTAAAAATAGCCTTTTGAAATTTTCTTGAAAATGTGAGAAATTGCTGCTAAAGTTCTAAGCCTTGTGAGGTCATAGAAAAATAAAAGGATGTTCAAAAAACGATGCCAATCTAAAGTAGACATATGGGGGATGTTAATTAGCAACAATTTTGTGTATTATAACTGCCTGTCTTACAAGCAGATACATTTAAATTGAGAAAAATGCTAATTTTTGCAATTTTTCGCTAAATTTTGGTGTTTTTCACAATTAAATACTGAACATATCGAGCAAATTTTGCCAGTAACATAAAGTCCAATGTGTCACGAGAAAACAATCTCAGAATCGCTTGGATAGGTGAAAGCATTCCGGAGTTATTACCACATAAAGTGACACATGTCAGATTTGAAAAATGAGGCTCTGTCAGGAAGGTCAAAAGTGGCTAAAGAGGGAAGGGGTTAATAGGTGCCTGTCAGAAACACGATATACTGCAATACATTAGTATTGAAGTATATAGTGCAAGCGATCTGAAGATTGCTGGTTGAAGTCCCCTAGGGGGACTAATAAAAAAAGTAAAAATTAGTAAAATAAAGGTGTTTTTTTTGTGTAAAAAAAAAATAAAATATTAAAAAAACGAAAAAAAAATATTTTCCCATTTTCCCCCTAGAACACAGTAAAAAAAAAAAAATATATATATATATATATATAATTGGTATCGCCGCACCCGTAAAAGTTTGAACTAATACAATATATCATTATTTAACCCACACGGTGTACGTCGTAAAAAAAAAATTAAACGCCAGAATCTCTATTTTTTGGTCACCTCATCGCCCACAAAAAAATGAAATAAATAGTGATCAGAATGTCGCATGTATCCCAAAATATCATTAAAAACTACAGCTTATTCTGCAAAAAATAAGCCCTCATACCACTTAATCGACGGAAAAATAAAAAAGTTATGGCTCTCCGAATTTGGCGACACAAAATAAATTTTCCTTTTGACACTTAGGTTTTTACTTGTAAAAGTAGTAAAATATAGAAAAAACTATATATATTTGGTATCACCGTAATAGTATTGACCCGCAGAATAAAGTTAATTGCACAGTGAATTCTGTAAAAACGAAGCGCAAAAAAACATGGAGGAATCACTATTTTTTTCATTTTCTACCCCACAAATAATTTTTTCCCCGTTTCCTAGTACATTATATGGCACAATAAATGGTGCTACGAAAAACTACAACTCGTCCCGCAAAAATCAAACCCTCGTAAGACTATATCGACGGAAAAATAAAAAAGTTATGGCTTTTGGAAGGTGGGGAGGAAAAAAAGAAAATCAAAATCTTTGCAAATGATAAACGTTTTTGAAAAAACATTACACTGTAGTCATCAGCATCATAGCGCCTATTATATTAGATAAGAGATAGGGAATTAATAAACTGGTGACAGATCCTCTTTAAGGCCCTTTTACGCCAGCCAATTATCGGGCAAAACGATAATTGACAAAACGCTCGTTCATCGGCTGATTGTATAGTTTAGGCAGTCTAAAATATTATCATTGTAGGCAGCGCAGCTCCTGTAATAGAAAATGATAGACATGATAGAAATATACAAGTGATTGGATAGCGCTCATTCCCATACATTACTGATAATAGCTTCTTGTGAAAGGGGCAAACGAGTGCCGATCAACAAGCTGTCTCGTTAAGCCGTGTAATAGGACCCTTACTCCCACGCTTTTGCACTTTATTAAATTTAGCTGTGAGAAATGTTACATTTCCTGAAGAAATGCTTAAAGCTTTTCCATTCCCATCCAATTCTACCTTATATTCTACCAATGCCACCTTCTCAATACAGACTCAAAAATTGTATGCAAAAGCACTTGACAGCAAACTTTTTTGTTGGCCTCGCAGACCTGTTGTTCAATTCAAGATTTCTGTTCTTCATCCACCAACTGAAACATTCTGTTAACTTCACTTTCTAATCACACACCAAATGTTTCTCTAAACAACTGGTTTGCTTTGGGGATTAAAAAACTACTATGATTTATACTTCAATAATACTTTATTATTCTTCTCTCAACTCCAAGAGAAATTTCGTCATTCCAGGAAATAATTTCTATAAATGCGTTCAAATGAGAAACTTCCTAACCCAATCACCCTCAAGCTCAATCCATCCTGCCCTTTCTGCTCTCTACCTTCCTCCAATTATTCTCTACTCCCCACACTAAAAGTACAAACTATTGGGGATCCATCCTGTCCTCTCTGCTCTCTACCTTCCTCCAATTATTCTCTACTTCCCACACTAAAGGTACAAACTATTGGGGATCCATCCTGCCCTCTCTGCTCTCTACCTTCCTCCAATTATTCTCTACTCCCCACACTAAAGGTACAAACTATTGGGGATCCATCCTGCCCTCTCTGCTCTCTACCTTCCTCCAATTATTCTCTACTTCCCAGACTAAAGGTACAAACTATTGGCCATTCTTCTCTTAAAAAAATCAACCCAACTGGAGAGAGATTTTGCCAAATCCTTTACCCCTCAGGATTGGAAGATTGCTCTTTCCTGGATACACAAATCCATCTTGTGCTCCATCCACTGACGGCATTACTCATATGGTATTATACTCCATTGAGATTTTCTTAAATTTCCCTGATTCCTCACCAAACTGCTGGAAAGATGGCGGAGCAACAGGCTATCTATTCCGCATTTCTGGAACTGCCCTAACATTACTCTATTCTGGTCATCAATCTCCACCCTGATCTCCCATATGTCTACAACATCTATTACCCTACAACCCGAATTTGCTCTACTTTTACTGGGGATTAATTCAGTTCCTTTCCATATTAGCGTTATAGTGTGCCAAAATTTTCATGCCACCCATTAATTATTAGCGAGGAAATGAAAAAAAAACATTCATTCCAGCTATGAGTGAACTTACTTTAAGCGTTTCTACCAATTGCTTGTAAAAAAAATTGCTGACTAGTCATAAAGGAAAAATGGAATCATTATTTTTTTATAGCCATATCTAGTCTATTTGGTCAATTGCCGCATTTAGAATAAATAACATATTATCTTCTTACTTTGTATGTGACTGCTCGTAAAATACAAGTTACATAGTTAGTACGGTGGAAAAAATATATATGTCCATCAAGTTATGTACGGATGTGCTAAGGTAATGAAGCCCATTTATTTAGATGTACCCTCTACGCCCCCTTACCTTTGTTGACTATCACCCAGTTATATTCTTTCTTCTAGACAGTACATACATTACATACAAACATTACATACATTGTACAGTATTTAATACATTTTATTATTGACATAATATGTAAAGATTTTTGTCAAAGACTTATACCTCCAATTTTATCATGAAGGTTTTTATTCTATTTAATGTTTTGCAGTTTATCGATCATACTTTGTGTTCTCACTATAATCTATTGTATATTGATTTTCTTGATAATTTAGTTTAACATTTTCAACAAAAAACTATTGAAAGAGAAATACTCCATCACGGGCCATATTTTGTCTAGGGGAAAATGTGGTGCCTCATGAAGAAATAGGGACCAGTAGGAACCCCATGTGCTGCCTTACAGGGTAAAACTGTGTCAAAAGTTTTAATTGAAAAGTTGGTCTTTAGTTGACTAGTATGAATTTGACAGAAAAAAATTAAAGCATATTACGGAGCCACAGGGACTTAGTGCACTTTCATCTAAGCTCACGATTCCACTGTGTACATGTGTAATGGTCCGATTCCTACGATACCCTGGAAAAGAACAGACCGGACGGCACATTTTTTTTACCATTTTAGTTAATGTTGAGGTACTTAGCTGGCCCCACGATTCAAGTGCCTCGGGAGAACGACAAAGAATCCGACGAAATGGGGACTTTGGCGGTAGAGTTGCTGTAGGGTTATATGACAAAAGTAAAGAGTCTCTAAACATTCTGGGAAGGGTACAGAAGCATGGTCAGGCAATCCAGAAGTCAGCAACAGGGTTTTCACCCACCCACCTACCTAGTGAGTATGGCCTTTTTTGTGGTTTTGATATTTATGTCCCATTTTTTCTGTTTGTGTTTTTAAATTAGGAACGAAAAGTTCTGGTTAGGGACTCGCAAGGCACTGGGGACCCTTGACGTTGGGTTGCGAGCTTTGCGTATTTTGGCCAAAATAACAACTAATACCCCATGTTTCATGGATATTTCTTACTACGTATACTACACTTTTTTTCAGGACGCAGCCGGGTCTTATATGCTGGGAGGGCATGATGTGCTGGCGTTTGGTTTGGAATGCAGAGCAGCCCGCTTTAGCTAACACTAGCGGCGTTACAAATAGGCTGTTATTCGGCAAGATACGCCATGCCTGACGACCAGCACATTATCCCTCCACGTATTACACATAGTACTGACACCCCATGTACTATTCACAGCACTGACCCCTATTCATCACATTTATTTTATTTATTTTTATTACATTATTACACAGTTCTGACACTTTCATACATACATATTTATTTTTTACCATCCATTCACACCCTAGCACTACACTGACACACATTTATCGCACACCTTTGAGCACTTAGTCCGCCACTCCCCTCAAGACTAGTGGGAGGGGCTATCACTATTTAATGCACACTCCTTCTGCAGCATTCTTTGACCCGTCTGCGTCCTGATGGGAACGGGTTTTCACCCACCCACCTACCTAGTGAGTATGGCCTTTTTTGTGGTTTTGATATTTATGTCCCATTTTTTCTGTTTAAGTTACATAGTTAGTACGGTGGAAAAAATATATATGTCCATCAAGTTATGTACGGATGTGCTAAGGTAATGAAGCCCATTTATTTAGATGTACCCTCTACGCCCCCTTACCTTTGTTGACTATCACCCAGTTATATTCTTTCTTCTAGACAGTACATACATTACATACAAACATTACATACATTGTACAGTATTTAATACATTTTATTATTGACATAATATGTAAAGATTTTTGTCAAAGACTTATACCTCCAATTTTATCATGAAGGTTTTTATTCTATTTAATGTTTTGCAGTTTATCGATCATACTTTGTGTTCTCACTATAATCTATTGTATATTGATTTTCTTGATAATTTAGTTTAACATTTTCAACAAAAAACTATTGAAAGAGAAATACTCCATCACGGGCCATATTTTGTCTAGGGGAAAATGTGGTGCCTCATGAAGAAATAGGGACCAGTAGGAACCCCATGTGCTGCCTTACAGGGTAAAACTGTGTCAAAAGTTTTAATTGAAAAGTTGGTCTTTAGTTGACTAGTATGAATTTGACAGAAAAAAATTAAAGCATATTACGGAGCCACAGGGACTTAGTGCACTTTCATCTAAGCTCACGATTCCACTGTGTACATGTGTAATGGTCCGATTCCTACGATACCCTGGAAAAGAACAGACCGGACGGCACATTTTTTTTACCATTTTAGTTAATGTTGAGGTACTTAGCTGGCCCCACGATTCAAGTGCCTCGGGAGAACGACAAAGAATCCGACGAAATGGGGACTTTGGCGGTAGAGTTGCTGTAGGGTTATATGACAAAAGTAAAGAGTCTCTAAACATTCTGGGAAGGGTACAGAAGCATGGTCAGGCAATCCAGAAGTCAGCAACAGGAGTCAGGGAGGTAAAGATTTGTGGAAAGCCAAAGTCTGGTAACGGAGGCTGAGCAGAGCTGAGTATGCGGTACTGTAGGGAGTACAACAGAAGAGCCAAAGAGTCAGTATCTGTAATTTAGCAGACCAGTTTTGTGGTACAGTAGGGAACGAGGCAGTAGAGGAAACAAGTAATTCAGGTCAATAACAGAAGTTCTGAGTACAAATACTAATAGCAAAAGAACAAATCCAAACTAGGGTATGAATCTCTATTTTAAATGCATCACCTATAACTCTGATTGGCAAGGCGGCAACACTCTGCTTATATGCCACCAGACATCCCTGGCAGTCCTTCTGGGACTCATTGCGGCAGCAGCTGGCGTTCTGGCTAGACAATGAGACGGTGCCGGTCCGCAGTGGGGTCAATACAAAACAACATGTCAATTTAAACTGTCCAGGCCTGGAGATGTGAATTTGGAAAATACCTAAAAAAAAGAAATATTATGAAAGGCTGCTCTAGACCATTGATTTCACCACCGTTGAATTGTTGTAAGTCATCATAAAAACGTTCTGCGCAAACAAAAATTGAACAATTAGCATGCTTGACAGTATGTTCTTGATATGATAGAACAGGTAAAACTATCCTCCAGATAGTAAAGAAATATATAAAAAAAAAAAAGTAATTTCACGATTGGGAGATCATTGATGATAGCTGAGAAAATGTTTAGCTATAAATAAATAGAAGAACCCAACAAAAATTATACTCTGTGCGTATTTTGAATGTAATTTGCCTTATCTCTAGGACCAGATAATTGAATTCACTATTAAAAAGAAATGCCTGAAAACTCTGCTGTACATTCTGAATTAATCATTTAAAAAATTTGAGTATAACGACTTTTTTTTTTACTATATTTGTATTGTAGTGTTTTATTAATTATAATGGTCATTTATTGATCTTCACCAAATACAAGGAAGGGGTAGAATATAGACCTAATCGGCCTTGGGTTCAATGTTTTTCAATAAAAAAAAAGCAAAAAAAACATAACAAATAAAAGAAGTAAAACAAACGTAAAGCTTAGAGGAATTCTTCAAGGATATCTTCAATCACATTGCAATTTAATTTTCTGCTTGATGACTCTTGGTATAATATAAAGTATATAAACGAAAATCCGCTTTGTTGTGTCATATGAGATTATATAATCATTGAATTGATTGATGTTATTAAATATTCGTATTCATGGCACATTTTCAAGCTTACAAATAGGAATAAGATTCTCACACTGTTAAATATTTTTTCTGATAGCAATTATGTCTTAAAAAAATATGCATAAGAAAACAAAAAGTTTTGTAGGTACTATTAAAATGAGGCCTCATCCACACAGCACTAGAGATGATCGAATATCCTGAAATTTGTTTCGGGCCCGAATCTGATTCATTTTGGTCCAAATAAATTCACTGCGATTCGTGGGTGCCCCAATTACCCTGAAAAGTTGTGTCTGACTCTCTAATGTCTACTAGGACTTTATCTAACCCCTTTATATATGAGCATCATTTATCTATCTATCTATCTATCTATCTATCTATCTATCTATCTATCTATCTATCTATCTATCTATCTATCTATCTATCTATCTATCTATCTCATATCTATCTATCTATCTATCTATCTATCTATCTATCTATCTATCTATCTATCTATCTATCTATCTATCTATCTATCTATCTATCTATCTATCTATCTCATATCTATCTATCTATCTATCTATCTATCTATCTATCTATCTATCTATCTATCTATCTATCTATCTATCTATCTATCTATCTATCTATCTATCTATCTATCTCTCTCATATCTATCTATCTATCTATCTATCTATCTATCTATCTATCTATCTATCTATCTATCTATCTATCTATCTATCTATCTATCTATCTATCTATCTATCTATCTATCTGTTACCTATCTATCTCGACATAACATTCACTGTGATAGCTCATTTTCTTTAGCTTGCATTTGTGGTGTTTGTTTGGATCCTGCACTACGGATGACGGGTGCTAAGTACCATAGTCTGTAGTTAAAGGTGAAAACAGCGCAAATAGTTATTATTTGTTACTTGTAAAGGAATAGCCTGAACGACTTAAATGAACACTAACTTCTTAAACTAATTCTGCTGACATATATCACCTGATATATATCAACTTTGTAAATTACTCACTGTTAAAACGTTGTTGTTTCATTCATGCAAATTCTCTGTGAAGTTACTGCCACTATGTGTCTCCCTTCTTTTAATTTGCTGTCCACCACTTGTCAAGCAAAATCCATCCCTACTTAAAGAGCAGAGGAAAAGGACTTACAGGATGTGGGGATGTGTCTCTTCACTGCCTGCCAATAGATGTCTATGGAAAGGGTAGGGGGAGCAGGAGGAAAGAGACGGAGCAGAGAGGAAGACACAGATGCTGCTGCCTATACAAGTCAATGGAGAGGGGAGAGGGAGTAGAAGGAGGGAGCAGAGAGACACAGAAAGACGTGCTGCAGCTTTGTGGTAAGTGTTACTGTCTCATCCCAGTGCTAGATTCTCAGATATACAGCTTATATATATATATATATATATATATATACTCCCCTCTTCTCAATGTCTTGATGCAAAATTTGTAGATTTATTATTTGAATACACAGTGTTTCTGCTGGCAGGTCAGAGTAGTAATAGGTGAACTTTTCGACCAAATGACACCTTCATCAGACCATCTGACTGCCCGGAATTGTAAGCCTAACAAAGGTATTGTGGCATATAGATGTAGCGATGTAATTGCTCAATGAAGTTGTTGTGGGTAAAACGGCCATTTACCTGCAAAATCGTGTGGCCATAAAGTGTGTATTAATAGCTGCCCAATTTTGCAAGTAAAGGGATGTTTTACCTGCAACAATGCGCAGCCATTTACAGGCTGCTTGAAAGCCGGGCCGAACATAGTGCTGGCGTGGTTGTTGGCCGCATCGTGGCCAGGTCTGTGCCACTCTATGTGGCCTTATCCTTAAGATTCCATATAACTTGGAGGTTGTATGAAGCTGTATTATGGTTGTGTTGCCTTAGGTTTGGGGTTCAAAATTTGCTTTCAAAACCCTGGAACATCCATTAATAGTCTCCTCAAAGAAGACCTGTCACCTCTTCTGACATGTCTGCTCTCGAAAATAATTTAATTCCCTATGAAATAACAATTCTCGAGCATCTTTCCTAGAACTCTATGTTATGCAGTTCCCCTGTTATTCCTCCTACAAATTGATGAATAAATTGACAACTGGGTGTTACCAGTGACAGGGTGTGCCTCTACATAGACTGACAAGGTTCAATCAGTGCTGACAGAGTAAGACTGTGTAGGAACACACTTTCTTGACAAGGGGAATGGTAACACCCAGTTGTCAATTTATTCTTAATATTCTAGGAGGAATAAGAGAGGAACGTCACAACACAGAGTTCTAAGAAAATACGTTCCAAAATTGTTGTCAGGAGAGGTTACAGGTCCTCCTGAAATACAAATAAATTGTTATAAACTGAACCTGTGTATGGAGTAGTATGTGGTTTAGCTGACCTTTGTAGACTTTAAGTTAACTTGGGTTTAATTTTACATCGACACTGCTAAATGAGCTGTGCAATGTTTTAAAAATTCCCCTTTCACAAAATTATCATCCAGAAACAGATGGTCTTGCTGAGTGTTTTAATCAAATACTTACACAGATGTTAAAAAATTAATCAGCAGTGAACCAAAACACTGGGATGAATTGTAGAACATAGCTTATTTAGTGAATTGGGAGGTTCCAGTCAACCAGAGTGTTCTCCCATATTGTAACTTTACAAAGCCCAAGACGGTGGTAAAATTAATTACTAAACACTAACAACACAGAATCTTTGATTCCGATGATTTTAATTGGTGGTAATACTAATACTTACTTAAAAGACGACTTGTTTCGCTCAGGACACATGAAAAGTTAAGCTGAAATAAATATTTCTGCAAGAGGACAAATTACTAGTTTTAAAGAGAGGACCTCTCACCTCTCCTGACATGTTTGTTTTAGTAAATACTTGTATTCCCCATCAAATAATATTTTTGGAGCATTTTTTTCATTGAACTCTACATTGTGTCGTTCCTCTGTTATTCCTCTTACAAATTAATGAAACCATTAAACACTGGGTGATACAAGTTGGGGGTGTGTCCCATACACTCTGACACTGCCCAATCAGTCCTGACAGAGTGAGATGGTGCAGGGACACACCCTTTTGACAAGAGGAATGGTAGCACCAAGTTATCAGGTTATTCAGAATTATTTAGGGGAATAACAGAGGAACGGAACTACACAGAATTATGAGAAAAGATGCTTCAGAATTTTTATTTCATGGGGAATACAAGTATTAACAAAAACAGTCATGTGATGACAGGTCCTCTTAAAATATTTTAGATTATTCTATATTTCATCTGTCAGCCATCATATTACAGTATCGGGGTCAAGCTATGCGGTTGCCTAGGGTGCATCACCCCTCCCTAGTAAACAGGGTGCTGCCAATACACAGGTTACCATCCAATGCAATACATTACTCAGTATCACCATCTTGCGAGTGAAGGGGGGGGGGCTAATCCTGAGGTATATGCTTGTAGGAGCCGTCAGCAGCTCCTAGAAACTGCTATGTGGTTCCTGTAGCTGAGCTGAAGTCATTGGTAGTGAACGTGCTCTATTAAAGCTGAGCTAAACAGCAGTCAAGCATTTAATAATGAAGAAAATAGTATTTGATCATTAAAGGGGTTGTCCACTACTGGACAACTGATGACCTATCCACCGGATCTGTTGATCATGCACCGATCAGCTTCTCTGGCTGCCTCCGAGCACCGGACGTACATGCTGGAAGCAATTAGCTCCAGCTACTGAATAGCGGCCGAGCTGTCGTACTGCAGCTCTGCTCCTATTCAAGTGAAAAGGTTCTAGAGCTGCAGTTTGGCAGCACGGCCGCTATGCAATGTACGGAGCCAACTGCTTCCGGCTTCCGGCCATAACATTCAGTGCCCGGAGCCAGTTGGAGCAGTTTAACGGTGCGGCGTCTGGGTGTCGGTCCCGTACCGATAATATACTGACGACCTATCCGGTGGATAGGTCATCAGTTGTCTAGTAGTGGACAATACCTTTAAATTGATGATTAGCCTCTAGGGGCTCAAAGGGAGGATCAAAGATGTTTTGAAAAGCCAGTCAGAGAACCCACAAGAGGGACAGGTTGCAAAATCCTAGACCTGAATTTAGACACAGATACTTTCCCTGAACAAGGGACTAGTCCAGTCAAGGAACTGGTCCGTTCAATATTATATCATTTCATCCTGTTTAAAAAAGTTCTGCTTTACAAGCTCTGTTTGCTTTCTGTTTCAAAAAATAAATAAAAAGGCTTTTATTTATATCTCCTGCCCAAAGTGGAGTTTTATTACTAGCAGCACCTAGTATCCCACTTTTTTTCCTACACATGTTCCACATACGGACAAGATATTTGCATTACCGGATGCCTGTAGGGAAGGACGGCAGCAGCTACGACATTCTACATGAATCAATAGATGTTTTCCTCTAAACACAACACCAATAGGTGATTAAACTAACCTACGGCTATATGCCTGCTGACCTCTTTTATTTTGAACATATTACACCATGAAGTGCTGTTCTTTTCTTTTTCTTTGAGCTATTTTTTAACCAAGTAATGAAACTGGGAGTGGAATGAAGGAAAGGGTTAGAAAATTAAATAGCGATAAGAGGAAAGGCGATACGGATACAAATACAAAGTGCATGTACACTAATGCCAGACACCTCATTAACAAGACTGAGGAAATAGATTGTATAATGCTGGAATACAAATATGACAATTGGGCAGTGCCGTAGATATAGGGGTCACAGCGGTCGCAGTTGCGACTGGGCTCCTAAGTCTGGGGGGGGTCCACAGGGCCCCTGTTGCCACACAGATCGCTAGTGATGTAATTCTCGTGGTGCCGTGATGCCGGCACTTCCTGGGTATGGGCAGAGCTCCTTAGACGTCACGGTCACATGTTACACTCAGTGTACCATGTGACCGTGATGTCACGTGAGGAGCGTTCCAGCCAGTGTGGAAGAGCTGGCACGGAACATCTTGGTGAGCTGCAGAGGGTAAGGTATATGTGTTGTTTTGTGCGGTCTGTATTTACATTGATGAGAGGAATGGGAGGCCTTTAAATTAAACCCCCCCTCTCCACCACAAACACAGAGAGCACAATATATTACAAAATGTGGGTCACGACCCCCTGGGGGGTCGTGTGAAGATGATGACTATAGACTATGGCTGGATGATGACTATAGACGTGACTGGATGATGACTATGGACATGACTGGATGATGACTATAGACATGGCTGCGTGATGACTATAGATGTGGCTGGATGATGACTATAGGTGTGGCTGGATGATGACTATAGACGTGGCTGGATGATGACTATAGACATGACTGGATGATGACTATAGACGTGGCTGCATGATGACTATAGATGTGGCTGGATGATGACTATAGGTGTGGCTGGATGATAAATATAGACGTGGCTGGATGATGACTATAGACGTGGCTGGAGGATGACTATAGACGTGGCTGGATGACCACTTTGGATGTGGCTGGATGATGACTATAGACGTGGCTGGATGATGGCTATATATGTGACTGGATGATGACTATAGACATAACTGGATGATGACTATAGACGTGAATGCATGATGACTATAGATGTGGCTGGATGATGACTATAGGTGTGGCTGGATGATAACTATAGACGTGGCTGGATGATGACTATAGACGTGGCTGGATGATGACTATAGACGTGGCTGGATGATGACTATAGGTGTGGCTGGATGATGTCTATAGACGTGGCTGGATGATGGCTATATATGTGACTGGATGATGACTATAGATGTGGCAGGATGATAACTATAGACGTGGCTGGATGATGACTATAGTCGTGGCTGGATGATGGCTATATATGTGACTGGATGATGACTATAGGTGTGGCTGGATGATGTCTATAGACGTGGCTGGATGATGGCTATATATGTGACTGGATGATGACTATAGATGTGGCTGGATGATGACTATAGATGTGGCTGAATGATGACTATAGACGTGGCTGAATGATGACACTAGACGTGGCTGGATGATCGCTATGACTGGGCTGTTAATTTGCAGGGTTACAGGGGGAGGAGTTTGCTTATATGTAAAATCCTGCCTAAAGTAGATCCTGTGTAATGATATCTTTGAGGCAAATTAATATGTGTATTCCTGATGGGTGGAAATAAAAGGAAGAAGAGAGGGGGATTTCAACTACCCTGATTTAAATTGTCAGAAACCTGCAAGTCCAACAAAGGAAACAGGTTTTTGACAATAAAAAAGACAATTACATTTCACCACTAGTGCAGTATGCAAGGGGGGTGCATTTTTATACTTGAATAGACCTGTCAGGATATCAAAGGTACAGGCTGGGGGTGAGCTTGGTAATAGTGACCACAACATTATCATTTTTTATTTATCCTTTAATAAGATTTTTAGTAGAGGAGCTATAAAAACCATCAACTTCAGAAAGAATCATTTCCATGGGCTAAAAGTTGACCTTAATAGCATAAACTGGCACAATGACCTCAAAAATAAAAGTACACAAACTAAATGGGACATTTAAATAGCCTCTTAAGTAGGTCCTGTGAAAGATATGTACCTTATGGGAATAAACAAGGTAGAAATAGTAGGAAACCGATGTGGTTAAATAAAACTAATGGATTCAATAAATTTACACAGTAAAATCCCTTGACAGATGAAATGTCACCTGCCTAGTCAAGCAAGTGCCATCTTAAAAAACATTTAAATAGTCAAGTACCCTGATCCAGATGGCATACAACCCAGAGGTCTGCAGGAATTAAATACTGTGATGCACAGACCCATCTCTCTAATATTTACGGATTCTATTATGACCGGGTCAGTGACATGGAGACATGGGCGGAGAAATGGCAAATTAAGCCGAGTGTGGTTATGCACCTGGGTCAAGATAACACATTTTACAATTATGTATGAAATAGTAAAACAAAAAAGTTGGGGATATTGGTGTACTGTAAACTTAAATTTAGTCCCCAGTGCCAGGCAGCTGCTGCCAAGGCAAATAAAATCAGGGGATGCATGAAAAGAGGTATAGATGCTCATGACAAGAACATAGTTTTGCCTCTATACAAATGACTAGTCAGACCACATATGGATTATTGTGTACAATTCTATTCACTTGTGTCAAAGAATTACCGGTGCACAGGAAGGCGAGATAATTAAGGTAATGGTTGGAAAGATTATCAGACTGAAGACAGATCAGGGGTGATCTATTAGCTATGTACAAATATATAATATTTTTATTTCTTGGCCTGTAACCATGACAAAGTGTCATCCTCTACATCTAGAGTAAAGACGGTTTCACCATCATCACAGATGGGGCTTCTTTACTGTAAGAGCAGTAAGACTATAGAATTCTCTGCCACAAGATATTGTGATGGTTGATTTGTTCAAGGATTTGACCTTTGAGAGTTCAGGAGGGGCCTGGATGCCTTTCTTCTAAGATATTATATTACAAGTTAGGGTATATGTACTAGATTACAGGAGATTGGACATTGATTCATGGATTTATTCTGAGTGACATATTTAAAGTCGTGAAGGGATTTTTTTCCCCAATTTGAGGCGATTGGCAACCTTTAAAAAAAACCTGCCTTACAAAAAAAAAGTTAGGTTTTTGCCTTCCTCTGGATCAACACAATAGGACTATAGGGTGAACTTGAAAGACCTGTGACTTTTTTTAGTCTTATCAACTATGTAAATATATTGCCCAATACCATTAGGTCTCATGCACAAGACCGTAGCCATGTGCACGCCCGTGATTTTCGGGTCGGACGGCCGCAGAGTGTCACCCGTGGGCCGTCCGCTAATTGCGGGCCGTGCACATGGCCGCGTGCATTCATTTCTATGGGCCTGGACCGCAAAACACGGCCGTAATAAGACTTGTCTGTTCTTTTTTGCTGTCCAGACTCCTGGGCCATGCACGGACTGTGGAAACCACTGTCCCCTGTGCATGGGCCCATTGAAATGAATGGGGCCGAAATTCACCCGCAGATTTACGGGCAATTTGCGGCCGCAAAAATACGTTTGTGTTCATGGGGCCATAGGCCTCACGCACATGAACGTGTTTTTGCATCTACAATCCACCCGCAAATCTGCGGGTGAATTGCGGACCCATTCATTTCTATGGCACATGCACATGACCGTGGTTTTCACGGTTTCTTCCAGGACCACAAATATGAGCCGCAGAAACTCAGGACAGGTCTTATTACGGCCCACAAATTCGCTATGGAAACTGCGCATACACCTCCGTGTGACAACCGTAATTTGCGGATTTGCGAAAGTGTTGCTAAGCGACTACAGTAAATCAGCATCATTGTTTTCCTTGCACTTTTTTATATGATCCGCATTTTGCGGATGACACACTGATGCATTACGAATGACATTTCATCCGCAAAATACAGACCACGGTCCGGGAATTTGCAGACCAGAAAAACACTACGGTTGTGTGCATGAGCCTTAGATTGTAAGTTCATATGGTTAGCACTCCCTCTTTCCTTTTACAATGGCACAGTACCCCACCATTTGCATATTTGATGACACCTTTGAATAGTCTTTTTTCTTAATTGAAGATTTTGTATTCACATGTCACCGAAACCGAAGGCAAGAAAAATTGTGATCTGCTATAGAAATATGTATCTAATATTAGTTTTATGTATTTATTCATAGAAAAATATGTGGTTTTAGTTATTTTCATACATTTAAAAAATAATTAGTTCATGTAATTATGAGAAAATATTAAATACGAAGCAGCTCTAATATGCACAACATTTACTCTGTAAACCCAAGGGAGGGATTCTTCCCAGGAATACATGGCAACATATATTATCTATGGTTTACTGAGTGCCTCATATTTTTCTTCTTTGCTTTTATTAGCATTTCCCGATTTTAATGGTCGTACAATTAAAGTGTAATTGGACATTTAAACAAATACATATTCATAGACATGTAGATATAACAAACACAAAATAATAACCTGGGGATATAGAGACATAATAAGCTGTTCTTTCTTTCTTTGGTCTCACACGACTACTACGGTCTTATCAAGCACATGCACCTGTAGTTTATGTAATATATATATATATATATATATATATATATATATATATATATATATATACATATATATATATATATATACACTACCATTCAAAAGTTTGGGGTCACCCAGACAATTTTGTGTTTTCCATGAATACTCTTCACACTTATATTTATCAAATGAGTTGCAAAATGACTAGAAAATATAGTCAAGACATTGACAAGGTTAGAAATAATGATTTTTATTTGAAATAATAATTTTCTCCTTCAAACTTTGCTTTTCGTCAAAGAATGCTCCATTTGCAGCAATTCCAGCATTGCAGACCTTTGGCATTCTAGCTGTTAATTTGCTGAGGTAATCGGGAGAAATTTCACCCCATGCTTCCAGAAGCCCCTCCCACAAGTTGGATTGGCTTGATGGGCACTTCTTGCGTACCATACGGTCAAGCTGCTCCCACAACAGCTCTATGGGGTTGAGATCTGGTGACTGCGCTGGCCACACCATTACAGATAGAATACCAGCTGCCGGCTTCTTCCCTAAATAGTTCTTGCATCATTTGGAGGTGTGCTTTGGGTCATTGTCCTGTTGTAGGATGAAATTGGCTCCAATCAAGCGCTGTCCACAGGGTATGGCATGGCGTTGCAAAATGGAGTGATAGCCTTCCTTATTCAAAATCCCTTTTACCTTGTACAAATCTCCCACTTTACCAGCACCAAAGCAACCCCAGACCATCACATTACCTCCACCATGCTTGACAGATGGCGTCAGGAACTCTTCCAGCATCTTTTCAGTTGTTCTGCGTCTCACAAATGTTCTTCTGTGTGATCCAAACACCTCAAACTTCGATTCGTCTGTCCATAACACTTTTTTCCAATCTTCCTCTTTCCAATGTCTGTGTGCTTTTGCCCATATTAATCTTTTCCTTTTATTAGCCAGTCTCAGATATGGCTTTTTCTTTGCCACTCTGCCCTGAAGGCCGGCATCCCGGAGTCGCCTCTTCACTGTAGACATTGACACTGGCGTTTTGCGGGTACTATTTAATGAAGCTGCCAGATGAGGACCTGTGAGGCGTCTGTTTCTCAAACTAGAGACTCTAATGTACTTGTCTTGTTGCTCAGTTGTGCAGCGGGGCCTCCCACTTCTCTTTCTACTCTGGTTAGAGCCTGTGTGTGCTGTCCTCTGAAGGGAGTAGTACACACCGTTGTAGGAAATCTTCAGTTTCTTGGCAATTTCTCGCATGGAATAGCCTTCATTTCTAAGAACAAGAATAGTCTGTCGAGTTTCACATGATAGCTCTCTTTTTCTAGCCATTTTGAGAGTTTAATCGAACCCACAAATGTAATGCTCCAGATTATAATGCTCCAAATCTAATGTGTAAACTGACCCTAACATTTTTTGGCGAGTATTTTTTATGCAATAACCGCGCCGCAAAACTCCCCAAAAAACGGCCAAAAAGGCCTCCCATTGATTTCAATGGGAGGCGGAGGCGTTTTTTCCCGCGAGCGGAAAAACCGGCTCGAGGAAAGAAGAAGGGACATGCCCTATCTTCGGGCGTTTACGCCTCTGACCTCCCATTGACATCACTGGGAGGCAGAGAAAGCGTATTTCACTGCAGATTTTGAGGCAGATTTTCCTCCTGCAAAAAACTCAGTGTGAACCCAGCCTTAATAAGGCTAGGTTCACACTGAGTTTTTTGGAGGAGGAAAATTCCTCCTGCAAAAACTGCTCCAGACGTTTTTTGCACAGTGGTTTGACAAAAACTCGTCAAAACACTTTGTCGAGGCGTTTTTTTTCCCGTTTCTGACTGATTTAAATGGGGTTTTGGAGGCGGAAACCGCCTCAAGATGGGTCATGTCGCTTGTTTTTGCCGCAACGCGGTTTTTCCGCTGGCGGCCAAAAAAACTTGTCCACCTCCCATTGAAATCAGTTTCGGCCAGTTTTTGACGAGTTTTGCGGAGCGGATTCCGTGCCAAAAAACTTGTCCAAAAACTCTTTGTGAACATGTAGCATGTCACTTCTTGAGGCGTTTTTTTGGAGCTGATTTCCCATCGGACACTATGAAAAACGCCTCAAAAGAAGCTCCAAATTTATTTTCAGCTTAAAAAAGGCTTGAAAATTCCCTTGAAAACAGTTTGGTATTTTCAGACGTTTTCGAGTTTGCGCGTGAACATACCCTCAACCTACATGATCGTTATAAACTACAAGAACATTACAGAAGTTGGTATCCAGTAAAGTTCTAGATATTATATTTGTCCGTTTTAGTAACTGCTCATTTTTGCAGACAGATTAGAAGATTCATGAAAAATATAAACAACCTCTCGCTCACGTTGTGAAGAATTACTCCTAAGTTGTTATTTCTTTGCTCCAAGATCAATCTATTTTCTTCGTAAAAATGTATGAAAGACTTTTTTTATCTCAGTTAGTGAGACTCAGGTAATTGAACTCACCTTTCTTCTTATGCCAACATATGCCACAAATATTTGCCAAGAAAATTAACGAGTAAAATTTGCCGAAACAAAGTTTGTAGTTAACAGCTTGGCTGACGTGTTCAGAAATGCAGTATCTGCTCCGGATAAAAGTACAATTAACGAATGCCAAATACTTATTTATAGTTCTAAAAATGATCCTAAAGTGTTCACAACATTGATATGATAATGTGGAAGCTAGAAAAGATGATCAAGAGAACAGGATTTGGGTCTGTTTTTCAAAAACTGGATCAGAGAATCATGTTAAACCTTTGACCACCTTTGAAACCAATTTTTTTAGTTGTCCCAATAAATCTAAAATCAAAAAGAAGCAACTCTGCGATGTCTTGATTAAAAATGTCCTATTGTTTTGTTTCTACAGTATCTTGCAGACCCATGTAACTACGGTAATTAGGCAGGCCATGGTAACAGACAACAAACTAATCCTACAAAATGTAGTCAGTCATACGCCCTTCCATCTGTACCCTACTTCTTGGTAATGTATATTTGGTAGATTAGCAAGATTTACATTAGGGGATAGATGGAAGGGATAGATGGAAGGGATAGATGGAAGGGACTTGACTGTGGGATCAGACTACACGCGGTTTATTTGTTGTCTGTTACCATGGAGAAGCAAAGGTCTGCATAGAGCTGTAGAAAACTGTTCATTAAGACCTTTTGAAAAGTTGCATAATTTTTTATTTTAGATGCATTTTAACAATAAGCAAAAATTTGGTTGGGAAGGTGGCCATAGCTTTAACCCTTTGGTGACATTTGACGTAACTGTACATCATGGTCACCAAAGAGGAGTACAGCACGGGCTTACAGGCTGATCTTACTTCATACTTAGCGGAATGGAATTCTGTGTGGAAATTCCAGAGCATTTACAGCAGCAACAAAGTACATGAGGTTTAGATAGTCTCATGCTCACGCTGCGGAATTTTTTTTTGATAAATTGACCTGCGGTGCGAAATTTAATTCCACAGCATCTCAATTTATGCTGCATTTTTGTCAAATTTTCCGTTGCAGGTTTTCCCCCATTGAATTCAATGGGGATGCAAAACCCGCAACAGAAAGCCAAGTTTTGCGACCTTTGCGGCCTATTCCCAGCGATTACGTCCCAAAAATCAAAACTACAGAAAAAAAAATACCCAGTACAGCCTCCTTCTTCCTGCAGTCCAGCATCCTGGGATGACATTACATCCCATGTGACTGCTGCTGCAGCCAATCACAGGCTGCAGTGGTCACATGTGCTGCAGTGTCATCCAAGGAGGCCGGACTGGACTTCACTGGAGGGATGCGTCGCCATAACAACGGCTTACTTAAGTATAAGCTTTTTTTACCGCTACTTTCTGCAGCGGATATTCAGACTGAAAAAACACAGCAAAATGTGGTGAAGTTTTCGGACAGAATGTACTGCGGGTTCCAGGTCGGATACGCTGCTTGGTTTTTACGCAGCGTACCCATCTTGTGGGAACCCAGCCCACTGGCCAGAATCTGAGCTAACTCTGAAACCGAATGTTTAACCACTTAGATGCTGTGGTCAATAGGGACCGTGGAATCGAAGCTGTTAGAAAGAAGGGTACAGACACTTATGTCAGCCCATTTTCCCCCTGCGACATGTTTGCAGGGTGCCGATGGTTGTCATGACAGCCTGTGAGTCTAATGAAATCCTCCAGGTCCGCCATGGTTTTCCTCCTATTAAAACCCACCAGAGGCAGGTCTTTATAGGAGCAGGTTTAAAGTACCATACACTGTAATACATAAGTATTGTAGTGTATGGTACCAGCGATCAAGTCCCCTAAGGGGGGTACAAAAAAATGTAAAATATATTTTTTCTTTAATATTAAAAAAGTACTACTGTTCCAATAAAAACCTTCTCTCCATTTCCCCCCTAAAGCAATGTTAAAATAATAAAATGAACGTAATTTCCACAATTCAAATTTTTTTCTTTCTTGGTGTTGCAATATCAATGTTGAGGAGTTTAAGTTGATAACGTAGATGTGATCAATAACAGGTGGATCCTGCATGGTCAATGACATGCAGGACCTGCTGTCACCGAAGCAGTCAGTCCTGCTGACCTAATAGATTCAGGTTTTAGGGCAGGATACAGCTTCTATGTATCCAGAGTACATAGAAGCTGTATCTCAAAAAGTATGATTTTTTTTTTAATAAAAACAAATTCCAAACTTACGCAAAACACATAATACATCGTTTTAGTAAAAAAAAAAAAAAAAATTCTTCCAATGTTTCCACAGCCTTTTTGCTCCCAGGCGGCCATAATTTAATCATTATAGACTTGAAATCCATTAGTTCATTTACTGTTGATGAAAGTCTAGACTTTATAGAGACTCAAGTGACCTTATTCATCCTGGTCTGTACTATTATTCTGAAGAACATGATTCCATCAAGCAAGAAAGCTGGAGTTTGGCTGACAGTTACTATTCCTGTAATTAAGTGCTATTTTACGTAACATGACATTTCATCACTATGAATAACACATCATAAAACTGCACTGTGAACACGGACCAGAGGGACTGAAAACTGGAACAAGCAAGAATCAGTAAGGTAAGTATATTTTTAATTAATCATATTTTTCTATTTTGGGGCCAAATAAAAAAAAATGGTATGTTGTCGTGGAATTCAGAGAAAGTGAAGTGTTTTCCCAAGGACACCCAGCATTATGTTTGCTCAGAAGGTGGTATTTGCATCTTGAGCTTAACCCCTTTGTGACCCAGTTTTAATCGTCATAACGCGGGGATTTATTTTTTTTTTGTTTTTTAATCCCCACCTACCGAGAGCCACATCTCCTTTTCTTTTTTTTTTTTTTTTTTTTTTTTACTCTTGACATAATCCTATGTAGGCTTGTATTTTGTATTGGTAGCATTTAAGGTTATATATAATGCTTTTAAAAACTTTTATTCATTTGTTTGGGAAGGAGAGTGGTAAGAAAAAAAAGCTATTCCAGTTTTCATTTTTGGCTTTGATTTGTATGGTGTTCACCGTGCATGTCAATATGATTACAATGTTTTTTTAATTTATTTTCTTTTTTTTTTTTTTTGCTTTGTTTTTGTTTGTTTGTTCTTTTTTTATTGGTATTTGTATATTATGTAAATGTTGTAATTAAAAAATGATTAATAAAAATATTTTAAAAAAGAAATATATATATAATTACAATGATACCAAATTTATATATTTTTTGGGATGTTTTACTACTCTTGCACAGGACATAACTTTATTTTTTTACCTTTGTGTGTGCTTCTTTTTGTGGGATGAGTTGACATTTTCTTTGTTACCATTTTGGAGTACATACGACCTTTATATCGTTTTTGTTTTTTTCGGTATGATGAAAAATAACAAGCAATTCAGGCATGTTTTTTTTTTTTCTATTTCTACTGTGTACACTATCTAAGTTAAATAACATGATGATTTTATAGTTCGGCCCATTAGATATGCGGCAATACAAATTATGTGTATTTTTTTATAAAACATTTTTAATGGGGAGAATGTGTTTTGTGTTTATTTCTTCTTTTTAAACATAATTTTATTATTTCTTTTAACTTTCGTTTAATTTTGTTTCACTAAAGAACTAGACTATGCGATATTGCAGTATACTATGAGTGCTAGCATCACACTGACAGGATACTATGCCCTGTTTTTGTAAAATTATAATTAAATTGCACTTTCTTTTTTGCATTTTACATCCTATAATAGATAATGTCCAAAGTTATTTCTATGTATTTTTTAAGTACGTACCGGCTCTATTGCCACTATATATTTGTGGTAAATGGCCATCAATTAAAGGGAACTGTCACATATACCCTGTTCTAGTTATCCAGTGAAATTGTGCCAACAAATGATAAAGCATATAAAGACCCAATCTAATTAATTTTTGAGAAATCACAGGTCTTTTTTTTTTTTTAAGATGAGATGTAGTAATCACAAAGTCCTGCTCTATATTTTACTTTGATTAAAATTATTTTTAGCAAGAACATTACTTGTTTTAGAAGAGGAATGATACAACAAATTGATAAGAATGTACTCATAAATATTGCTTCATTTCACTAGAAATGGTATTTAATTAGCAAAGTTTTAATGTAATTAAAAAATTACAAACTTTTAAATAATATTTCATTATAAATATTAATGTAGTGTGAATTTTATTGGAATTTTTATAATTAAAAATAGATCGAGATTAAACTCTTGTATAATAGTAATTGTTTTGTCTCTTAGATGTGCTGGAGTGTATATTAGAAGGATTACATAAATTAACAATCTCTTTATACTTTTTACAGTATTTGCAGCACACTTTCTAATTATAGAAAAAAAGAATATATTTTATTAGTGCTCTAAATGTCACTATAGTATTTTATAAGTGAAGTGCTTCTCTTTTACTTTTTTATCGCTATATTGTATTATATATGTATTTTATTCAAATCCTACATTTTGCTCCTGCCAATTTTCAGCACAACATTTGTCATAATAATTTGCATTTTAACCTCTTAGAGATCAATGAAAATACAAACAACTCTTTGAAATTTTTTTGTGGCAAAAACAAATTTTAAAGTATTACTCCAGGAAAAAGTATTACGATTTCCAAAATGTATTCCTGAAGTGCCATCATTCCAGAGATCCCTCACAATCCTTAAATTAGCCACAGCTTAAGCCTTTGCTGACCATAGGTACATGATAGCCGAGCAGCACTGGCATGAGCTACAAGAGGTCAACATAAGGCCACGCTCAGAGGTGGCGGAATTGCTGTTGAATTCCGCTGCGGACAGTCCGCAGTGGAATTCTGCAACAGCCGTTTCTTTCATATGTTTCTTTACATTTTTATGAAACTTAGTTCTGATGCAGAAAATAACTGTGCGGAAATTAGGCTTTTATGAAATTTTCCGTCCGCAGCAGCTCATTATGTTGAGGAGAAGCAGCGGAATTTCACTGCGGATTTCAGCCTTTGCAATGAAAAACTGAAATCTGTGGCAAGTCCGCTGTGATACCCGCAACGTCTGAATTACCTGTCAAATATGCAAATGTTGCTGCAGATTCGTTGCGTAATTGCCCCAAATCTGCACCAACATTTACAGCTGAAAAATTCTGCCACATGTGAACGTGGCCTAAACTGGAATCACACATGCGTTTTTCGTATACATTTTTGTGGCAGTTTTTGTGTGCCCGAGCTAGGAGTAAATACAAAAAGAAGGAATAGTAAACGAGAAAGTCTGATACTTATTCTCTGTTTTGCAACTACCACTGTAGAACTGCAACACAAACTGCCACAAAAACTGCATGTGTGTTTCCAGCCTAAGAAAATGTATAATTGCCAACCACTGCAGTTGGAAGTTGCAGTATTTCCTTAACTAAGACCAGTTGGGACCACAGGAACGGTAGTGTTAGGGCAAAGCCACACGTGGCGGAATTGCTCTTGAATTCCGCAGCGGACACTCCGCAGCGTTAATACGCAGCGGAGCCGTTTCTCCATTGCCTTCCACTTCTTTTTAGTAGGCTTCGTTTAGACGAGGCTGAAAATTCCGCTGCGGAGCATAGGCTGCGGTGCGGAATTTGGTGTCCGCAGCATACAATGGATGTTGCGGACCAGTGGCGGACTGGTTGCGGACTCATTGCGGAAGTTCTCCATTGACTTCAATGGAGATTCTAAGTTCCGCAATGAAGTCCGCAGCTGTCATGCACATGTTATGTGTGCTGCGGATGCGTCTTGCTTTTTTGACATGACATTTCTTCATTCTGGCTGGACCTATGTATTTATAGGTCTACAGCCAGACTGAGGAAGTCAATGGGGCTCCCGTAATTACGGGAGCGTTGCTAGGAGACGTCAGTAAATAGTCACTGTCCAGGGTGCTGAAAGAGTTAAGCGATCGGCAGTAACTGTTTCTGCACCCTGGACAGTGACTACCGATCCCAATATACAGCAACCTGTAAAAAAAATAGAAGTTCATACTTACCGAGAACTCCCTGCTTCTGTCTCCAGTCAGGCTTCCCAGGATGACGTTTCAGTCTAAGTGACGGCTGCAGCGAATCACAGGTTGCAGCGGTCACATGGACTGCCGCGTCATCCAGGGAGGTCGGGCTGGATGCCGAAAGAGGGACGCGTCACCAAGACAACGGCCGGTAAGTATGAAATTCGTTTACTTTCACTAGGGAAAGTGCTGTCCCTTCTCTCTATCCTGCACTGATAGAGAGAAGGGAAGCACTTTTATCGCAGTACACAGCAGCTAATCCGCATCAATTTACTGCACATTTTGGGCAGATCCGCCACAGAATCTGCAATGCAGATTCTGTGCGGCATTGATGCGGACAGTTGCGGAGGAAATCTGCCACGTCTGGCCATGCCCTTAGAGCGGTGGGGGATTGAACAGGTGAGTGTTGTTATTGTTTTTATTTTATTAACTTTTCTGCTGTTTTTTTTTAAAATCCTGTTAATTTCTTTAACTAAAACAACAGCTCTGACCATCACTTGTGTTGTACCATAAGGAATTCCTTGTCCTACATGAAAGTTAGAGTGATGGTTGCAATTATAAGCTTGGTAAAAGAAATGGCCAGGGGAGAAGATATTTGGAACTTAGGACATTACTAATTTGCATGATGGACATGGAGTGAATCCCTGTTTAAAGTCGCCCTAGGACTAAATGCTAATTAAGTTGTGTTATGAGCAAAATACATTTATACTAAAACAACACACAAAGCTTTTATTATCTGAAATATTAATGAAGCAAGTCACAGATTACTTAGAGCTTTTTTAGGTCAGTGATACTAAAGGTAGATGACAGTCCTATAAATATAAAATGGAGCTGCCCATCATATTGCTGCTTTGCAGCCACTCGGCATTTCTGAGTTTCCTTTATTTATTTTCAACTGCTTACATAGTGCCAACTAGAGATGAGAGAATTGAATCTTCACAAATCAAATTTGGTCGAAATTTACCCAAATTTTTGTATTTGATGAGTTGTTGCAAAATGCTGGCTGCCGCTGATGGCCGGCTTACATTTTACAGAGTAGATAATGGAACAAGTGACCTCAGGCAGTCTTAATCAAATTGGACTGCGGTTATCCTTCCCTCTAGCATAGACAATCATGTGGGGTATAGGTAGACGACATTACATGATGACTTGGCGAGAAAGAGCTTGAAAGGGGTTGGATATAGTCTAGGAGACATCAGAGATTTAGACACGGGTTTTCAAGGTGATCACTATTCGCTGCAAATTTATTCAGAGCAAATTAAATCATAGAGCCAATTCTACCGAACCGGACCTGAAACGAGTTTTGGAATATTTGCTTGTCTCCAGTGCCAACGTATTCTGCAGTGCTGTACAGAGACTGTCACCACTCACATCCGCCCCTGTACTCAATAGGGCTAACAGTCTAATTTCATTATCTCAGACACACACTGAGATTAATTGGCTTGCAATAAAATTTGCTCACCGTATGATTTTGCTCACCAGACCATACAAGCTCCATGCAGATGTTGGTTAGATTTAAAACCAGAACTCCAGTGCTGCAAGGCAACAGTGCTAACCACTAAGCCACCGTGCTGCACACTACGTTTTCTCAGCGGCACTAAAGATCGAAGAGGCCTCCTCACTCCAGTACAGGAAATAGTAAGAGAGTGGTATGACTGGGGAGCGAGAATGTGAATGCAAAACAAAAGTAGGTGCATAGGATAAGAGTGGGTGCACAGGGTAGACAGTAGTAAAGATTAAAAGTTTAAGGCGAAGCACTGTTCCCCACTTTTTGGTTCTCTTCATGTCTCTATTGCCTTAGAGGTGGCAAATACAGCTCAGAAATATAATATTTGTCACTTGGTGAATCGGTGATGTTGCTAATTTTTAGGGTTCATTAACCTTTATACCTTTATTTGCCAAGAATGTATCAGTGAAATATTTTATTACTGATAAGGGAAGTTTTGTTGTGATTGATAGATGGCAAGGGGGCATTATTCTAGCAAAAATATATATTTATAGTGTCGTGTCCATGGCATCCTAATACTGCATTATATATTTTTGTGTGAATAACCTATTGTCTACAAATCTCTAATATATCATAGATTTAAAAAGAGTTGTCTAGTTTAGAAAACCCAATTTCATAAACCCTAGTAATTACGGCAAATTTTTACGGGCCCATGGACTTCTATTGGCCACGGGTACCTCCCCGTATGCTTATGGGAAGGTGCCCGTGCCGTTGAAAAATATTGAACATGTCCTATTTCAGGCCGTAATTACGGCACGGGCAGGCCCATAGAAGTCTATGGGGCTCCCGTAATTACGGGTGACTACGTGTGTGCACCCGTAATTACGGGAGCGTTGCTAGGCGACGTCAGTAAATAGTCACTGTCCAGGGTGCTGAAAGAGTTAAACGATCGGCAGTAACTCTTTCAGAACCCTGGACAGAAACTACCGATCACAATATAGATCAACCTGTAAAAAAAAAAGACGTTCATACTTACCCAGAACTCCCTGCTTCTTCCTCCAGTCCGGCCTCCCGGGATGATGTTTCAGCCCATGTGACCGCTGCAGCCAATCACAGGCCTATCACAGTCATATGGACTGCCACGTCATACAGGGATGTCAGGCTGGATGTCAAGAGAGGGACGCGTCACCAAGGCAACGGCCGGGTAAGTATGAATTTCTTTTACTTTTACCTCGGAAAGGGCTGCCCCTTCTCTCTATCCTGCACTGATAGAGAAAAGGGGCTGCCGATTAGTGCAGTGCAATTTTGCAGCGAAAACTTGCCCGTAAATACGGGTGGAATACTGGTGACACCGGACCCGTATTTACGGGCACGAGTCCGTAAATACTGGTGTAATACGGGTCGAATACGTGTGACCAAGAACCCGTATTTACGCCAGTATTTACGGGAGGGGAAAAATACGTTCGTGTGCATGAGGCCTTAGGCTACATTCACACAAACGTAGCCAACCTCGGACATGAAAAACTACCGCACCCGTGTAGGACGCGTTATCATGCATCCCCCATAGACTAGAGTTTATGGAGGGATGCGTGAAGCGCAAAAAAATAGAACATGTCCTACTTTTTCACGGACCTTTCACACGCTCCGTTGAAACAACTGTCGTGTGAACGGCCCAATTGAAATACGTGAGTCCGTGTGATTGCCGTTGTTTCAACGGCTGTCACATGAACGTGATACACACTCGACTGAAAGAGCCCTTACTGTCAGGTTACCCCACAAATAACAGCTAATTGCTAGGTGATAATTTGTGATCAGATCATTGTTAAGGGACACTTCCAAAATCGACAACCCCTTTTCGTAAACATTATTATACAAATTATGATATAAATGAAATTACTTTATGAACCCCTGCTGCTATATGAAGTTCATACATTCAATCTGTGCAATTTCAAGGCTTGACTTGCCAAGTACATAAGTACTGAAAGTTTCAAGCGTTAGAAAATCACCTGCCACTTTAAAATAAATTTAACATGACTTCTTTTTCTCACAGATTGGAAGACCTGATTGGAGCCTAAAGGCCTGGCATTTTAGAGTAGCATGTGATTCACTTAAATTAGAGATGACACGTTTAGACTCTAATTGCATTTTTACATCAAACATTTGAAGTGTAAATACTTTGTGGACTTGCCTTGGGCAAATTGGAAGTGTGTATTTCAATTTATAAAATTCAGCTGCAAAGTTTGAGAATGTCTAAACCCTGTCCTGTTATTTTGTTCTCCTAGCAATTACGTCCATGTCATTGTCACTGGATTATTTGGAAGAAATACTAAGGTAATGTAAGGCCTCTAAGCAGTGGCGGATTAAATAGACTGTAGGCCCTGGGCTCTTACCCAAACTTGGGCCCCCCTTCTCCACCGCTGCCCTGCCATGCCGTAACTTTTGCTAACACTACCTTTCTGTTCGAGCAATAACAAATGGGTGTTACGATTACCCTTGACAAAGGGCTGTGTCCCTACATACTGACAGTATCACACTGAGCAGGGACACATCCTCCTGACAAGGGAAATTGTCTATCAGTCCTGGACAGCACAAAGACTTTTTGTGAAATACAGGGATTTCCTATAATAAACATGTCGGGGGAGGTGACAGATTCTCTATAAATCTAGTGACTCACAGGTGACAACTTTTCAGATTCTAGTAGTTTTGTTTCCTCTTGTCTTCTCCATCCGGACCAGAGTGCATGACGACTTCTCCCGGCCCTGACCCATTTCTGCAGAATTTGCCACTCAGATATCTTCGGATCCTCACTTTTCCAACATTTCCACACATATAAAAGAAGATAAAATTATCATGGTGACACACACTGTGCCCCTAAATATAATAGCACCATACACTGTGCCCCTAAATATAATAGCACCATACACTGCACCCCTGAATAAAATAGTACCAAAGACTGTGCCCCTATATATAATTGTGTCAAACACTGTAAAGTAAAGCACCACACACAGTGCTCCCTGTACATAGTGCCACAAACAGCCCCTGTAGATATCACACATCCCCCTATAGCTAGCACCACACACATCCCTCCATAGGGAGCATCACACATAATCCCCTATAGATAGTACCACACAGCTGCCTGTAGGGAGCACCACACACATCCCCGTATAGATAGCGCCACACAGCCCCCCTGTAGAGGGCGCAACACACATACCCTTGTGGATAGCCCCACACAGATGCCTATAGATAGCGCCAACACAGCCTTCCCCCTCATGTAAATAGTGGCAAACAGCCCCCCCCTTGCATATAGGGCCACACAGCCCTCACCCCTGCATGTTGCCACACGGCGCTCGCCCATGTATGTTGCCACACAGAGCTCCCCTCCTGTATATTGCCACAAAGTGCTCCCCCCTGTATATTGCACACAGCGCTCTCTCCCTGTATATTGCCACACAGCGCTCCCCCCTGTATGTTGCCACACATCGCTCCCCCTGTATGTTGCCACACAGCACCCCCCCTGTATATTGCCACACAGCTCTCCCACTGTATGTTGCCACACAGCGCTCCCCCCCTGTATATTGCCACACAGTGCTCCCCCCCTGTATGTTGACACAAAGCGCTCCCCCTGTATATTGCCACACAGCGCTCCTCCCTGTATGTTGCCACACAGCGCTCCCCCCCTGTATGTTGCCACACAGCACTCCCCCCTGTATATTACCACACAGCTCTCCCACTGCATGTTGCCACACAGCGCTCCCCCCTGTATATTGCCACACAGTGCCCCCCCAATATGTTGCCACACAGCACTCCCCTCTTGTATACTGCCACACAGCTCTTCCACTGTATGTTGCCACACAGCGCTCCCCCTGTATGTTGCCACACAGCACTCCCCTATATACTGCCACACAGCTCTCCCACTGTATGTTGCCACACAGCGCTCCCCCTGTATGTTGCCACACAGCACTCCCCACCTGTATATTGCCACACAGCTCTCTCACTGTATGTTACCACAAAGCGCTCCCCCCTGTATATTGTCACACAGTACTCCCCCTCTGTATATTGTCATATAGCGCACCCACCCCTGTATGTTGCCACACAGCACTCCCCACCTTGTATATTGACACACAGCGCCCCCCTCCTAAAAAAATAAAAATATATTGTACTTACCTAGCTTCATTCCCGCGATGCTCCGGTTGGACGCATGCGCATCCTTTGGCGTGTGCAGGGAGTCTTCCTAGCACCTTATAGGCTTCAGGCCTAACATGACCTGCAGCCTATAGTATTCATTTGTATCTGAGTCCTGTCGCTAGCACCGGGGCCCTATCCGGTGGTAGTGTCGCCACCGGGCATGAGGGGGCCCGTGTGGTTCGGACGGCCATGGGCCCCCTGGGAGCCATGGGCGCCGGTCAGCCGAGAGAACCGCCCTAATGATGATCCGCCACTGCCTCTAAGTATAGGAAAGTAGCAATGAGGCAACAAGGCATCACAATGTTAAGGGGAGTACGGGTAAAATATTGGTACCTCACTAGGCAATGTGACATTAACATATGCAATTATTCTAGGTGTAATAGATATCTAGGTATAGTAAAATTATTTTAATCCCGCATCACTGGGAACTGATAGGTTTCAGATCTTTTATTTTTTTGGGCTTATTGGAGGGTTATGGAAAACCATGTAAAATTCAATTTAGGAGAAGACTTAGCTTCAGAAAGACTCCCCCTTGAGGAAGCGAATAGTCGCGAAACGCGCGTCGGGGCGCACACACCGATCGTCAGGGAACTCATCAAGACCTTATATGGGTAAGTGTATCATGCCTACTCCTGGAGTTTCAGGGGATGGCTCACCCTTATCTTCTTAGTACATTCATGCTTCCTGTCAGGATCATTTGGTCCTGTAGAAGCCACAATACTTGCACTGCACTTTCTAACTAATGATACTCTTGCCTGTAGAATTATATTGGTTAATGGTGTACTATCTATAATCTGTGTTTCCCTGATATATCGTTGTGTTGACATTATATTGAGTTTCTCCTGTCATATACAGTTTTAAATGTTTGTTGTTATATATATTGAATAAAGAAACCTTTTTTTGATACTCTCTGATATATATTGGCTCTAAGACTCTGTGTTCTCTTTCTTCTATATACATACTATAGAGTTGCCTTAACACTAAAAATGGGAGGATGTTTCTTGGAACAATACCTAGCCCAATAACTTTGTTAGCCTCTGGAAACCATTGGTTATAATAAGTATAGGAAAGTAGCAATGAGGCAACAAGGCATCACAATGTTAAGGGGAGTACGGGTAAAATATTGGTACCTCACTAGGCAATGTGACATTAACATATGCAATTATTCTAGGTGTAATAGATATCTAGGTATAGTAAAATTATTTTAATCCCGCATCACTGGGAACTGATAGGTTTCAGATCTTTTATTTTTTCGGGCTTATTGGAGGGTTATGGAAAACCATGTAAAATTCAATTTAGGAGAAGACTTAGCTTCAGAAAGAAAGGCCAAACATAAAATATGTTGCTATAAATGTGTTACTTAAAGGAAATGTCAAAATTTTTGGGAATTTTATTTATAAAAAATGTAAAGGCTTCTGTTCACATCTGCGTCCCAGGCTCCATTCTGAGACTTTGTTGCAGATTCTGTAAAAATTTGATGGGAAAACTTTTCTCATCAAAATAAAAGTTACCCAACCAGAGCCCAACTTACGCCATTGTAAGTCAATTAGGTCCATTGGGTGCCTGAAGTATGCATCATACTATGGATCTGACACAGCACCGTGGCTTCCATTATGAAGAGAAGTGTGCTCATAGCCTTACGCCTCATTCACACGACAGGGTCCGAGTGTCGGCCGATAAAATCGGCCGTTTTGGGCCGTTTTTCCCGGCCGGTTTGCATCCGTTTTGCATCCATTCCGATTCCGTTCCGGGCCGTGTTGGCGTTTTTAACGGACGATTTTGACCCATTTTGCATCCGTTTTTTTTCCCTGTCCGTTTTAAAATCGGATGAATTTCATTTAAATTTGTTGCCACACACAGCCCTCTGTAGGTAATGCAACCCAGCCCCCTGCAGGTAATGCCACCCAGCCCCCTGTAGGTAATGCCACCCTGCCCCCTGTAGGTAATGCCACCCTGCCCCTGTAGGTAATGTCACCCAGTTCCCTGTAAGTAATACCACACAGCCCTCTGTTGGTAATGCCACCCAGCCCCCTGTTGGCAATGCCACCCTGCCCCCTGTAAGTAATGCAGCCCTGCCCCCTGTAGGTAATGCCACCCTGCCCCCTGTAGGTAATGTCACCCAGTCCCCTGTAGGTAATGTCACCCAGCCCCCTGTAGGTAATGTCACCCAGTCCCCTGTAGGTAATGTCACCCAGCCCACTGTAGGTAATGCCACCCTGCTCCCTGTAGGTAATGTCACACAGCCCCCTGTAGGTTGCACCCATCCCCCCCTTCCAGGAGAAGTCACTGACTTCAATGTCCATATATGGACAGTTTAGTCACTGACTTCTCCTGGAGAGGAATCCCCGGCCACAGGGTCGGGGATTCCGCTTCAGAAGTGAGTGATGTCGCTGTGTCCATATATGGACAGCGTAGTCACTCACTTCTCCTGTAGCGGAATCCCCGGCCAAGGTGTCGGGGATTCCGCTTCAGAAGTGAGTGATGTTGCTGTGTCCATATATGGACAGCGTAGTCACTCACTTCTCCTGTAGCAGAATCCCCGGCCAAGGTGTCGGGGATTCCGCTTCAGACGTGAGTGACGTCGCTGTGTCCATATATGGACAGTGTAGTCACTCACTTCTCCTGTAGCGGAATCCCCAATCCCCGGCCGGGGATTGGAGATTCCAACTTCTACAGGGAGCGTAAAAAGACCCTCCTCCTCCTCACATGCACTCTGCACTGTGAGGAGGAAGAGGAGAGAGAGAGCGAGCGACGGAATACATGGCCATCACTCGGGACACATTCCAGTGATGGCCGTGTATTACTCGGCCCCATAGACTTCTATCGGAGCCGGGCGGCCGGGTAAACGGCTGAAAATAGGGCATGTCCTATTTTTTGACGGCCAGGTTTCCCGGGCCGTCAAAAAATCGGTCGTGTGAACAGCCCCATTAGGGGTCTATTGTTCCTAATGCAGCCAGGTGACGGCCGATTTATGAACGGCCGTCACTCGGCCGGGAAACCCTGTCGTGTGAATAAGGGCTAACTGAAACATGCTCTTCTTCTCTAATCTGTTTATATTTCCTGAAAGAACAATTAATATGGTAATGCACAGCTAAAATTGGAGACAGATGGATAGTTTCAGGGGTACTCTCTATGGCACTACAGATGTAGCGTCTTTACCTTGACTTTTAACGCATTAAATATACAGTGGCTAGATTCCTTATCTTGACTTTTTCAATGACTTTTTCAATGGCTTTTGTTGTGTGTTATCACGCTGTAGCAAGTTATTAGAGTCAAGTTAAAGATGGCTACATCCATATTTTGATGAGCACTATACGTATGGCCCTATTTTTAAGGGGCACTGGGAGTATGACATTATTTTAGGGGGCCAAATCTGCATGGCTCTGAATAAGCATTATTTATCTGTGCAGTCTGGTAGCATAATTTATGCGCTTTACTATGAGGCTGCTGACTTTATATAAAAAGTAAATGCATGTTTATGGGTGCGTGTGCACATCAAAGTATCTATCCTAAGAACCTCCCCTTGACAAAACTCTTTGTATGCCCCTGCTTACTAGCGTGATGTCGCTGCTGTACTGTGTGCTCTGAATTAGAATCTTCCTACTGCTGCTCCTCCTTCCCCTCTCACAGCATGCTGTCTCACGCAGAAACTAATGGCAAGATACTGCTGCAGCTTTTCCCAAAAATAGTGCCACTTCCTTCCATGGGCTATGTCTATTGTTTCAGCTCAGTCCCATTAACTGTATGCATTACTAGACATGGGCTATGGGCTGGATTGGCATTGCTTCTTGGAAAAAAGAAAACCCTGTTTAAGAGTAATAGAAAAATGGAATTGAGAATATAAGTTCTAGCTCTATTATTCCCTTTTCTCACATCTACACCCTTGTACATTTACGTTACAGCGTGCCCTGAAATCACATCATAAGGCAAATATGTAAATCAAAAGTAACATTTGTCATAATATGAAATAGTCTTTGACATAAAATGTAATCTAATGACAATAGAAGTAATAATCTGTTAATGTTACCATAAATTTAATGACATCATAATAATCTTTTTTATTATTTAGGGGAGTAAATTAAAAGTGTTCATGAAATGTTACTCCACAGGCAATGAAGCAGACCGCCTTTTATTAAACTAAATGTCGTAAAATTAATTTTCCTACTAGAATGACATCTGAAACATGCATGGAGATTTATATCTAAAATTCACAAATGTTAATGTTATAGTGGAAAAACCAGAGCCAGAGCAGAGAACATATTAAATCGACAAGCATTCCCATAAAAAGAAGATAAATGGAGGTAATAAAATGCTTGCCAGCTGTTGCTAATTTCCTGGGACAGTCCCATACTTAGAAGAATTATCCATGATTATTGTTGCCCCGGGCAAAGACCCATTTATTATTTCTATGTATGTAAAGGAAATGTGGCATGATACATGTGACTAGTCAGTATCTTGGATCTTTGTTAGGTTTGTCCATACATGTACTATAAGTATACACACAAGAAAAGACTCATATAGCAATTAAAGTAAGGGGCTAGGTGCTATACAATTTTAAGCAACCTCCCTAAATGCCAAAAAGAAAGGCAGCTCCTATATATTCATATACAAACAGGAGGAGAAAGAGGAGTTAAGAAGCCAAGTATGATAAAATTGAATACTTTTATTTAACACATAAGTACACACAACATATTTAAAAGAAGGTACAAAAGGACAAAAAAACTCTGTAGTTCCAGTAAAGCACAACAAGACAGGCTCCCTATGGTACTCCAGGGCAGAGTTACAGACACTCCAAATGAGAAGTCGGGGGTGTGGACAATATACTGAGTGATATAAGTAAATACATATAGCCTAACAAAATACAACCTGTATGCGCAGTTAACAGGGCTGGGGAAAAGATTGAAACACTAGTAACAGTCAGTGCACAGACTGATAAATCAGCCCCCCCTTTTTTATTTTTCTATCTAAGGAGAGTCTTACCCATAATGGAGAGTCGGTCAAGCGTGCAAGTAACCCCAACGCGCGTTTCGCGGTATGCTTCCTCAAGGGGTATTAACGTGTCTGGAAGGGGACAGCCTTATATGTAGTGAGCCACAGGTGTACTCACTATTTTTTCTCTCCAGGAGATCGCGGCGCGCGTCCCCTGTCGAAAACCGGAAGTGAGGCATGCCCCACTTCCAGCCCCCAGCGCCATAGCGCACGTCCGGAATCCCCGACGCGTACAGGGATCCCGAGCATGTGCAGTGCGCCTAAGGGGGTGGGAATGAGGTCGGGCCACACAGCGGCAACGTTCAGGGAAAGCGCGCTCCTCATTGGATAGAAGAAATACACTGACGGAGAAGAAAAGGGTGAGTGGTTTATATCGCAGTGTGAGTCAAAGACCCATATATATGTTAAAATACCAAAGTGACATAGAACAATCATTAACCGGATATAGCAATAAAAGCGATAAGACTAATCATAAAAAATTCATATTATAAATAGGGATAAGAAAAAAAGCCATCACACCCCTATACACATGTATTATAATAAATAAACAAAATATATTGTCATCTTCTCCATTCTTGTTAGTAGGGATCCAATGATGAGTTTCGAATTCTTGTCGGAAAAAAGGCTGTCACAGAATTAGTACGTCAAATGCCTATGTAGCAGAATTAAGATACAAACGTTAAAAGAAAATTAAAAGCATATGGTGGTAGGGAAATTTAAAGAAAATTTAAAGAAAAGGGGCAAAGTTCAGTTGTTCGTTAAGCCCACCAGGGGTCATAGTTCCCAATTTGACGATCCACATGCATTCTTTTTGGGCCAGCACCTTCCTCAAATCACCCCCTCTGATGCCACAATGTATACGGTCAATTCCGCGAATCCTTAGAGAGTTAGGATTACAGTCGTGATACTGTTTAAAATGTCTAGGCAGTGTTTTAAGTTGTCTGTAGTCACTTATTGCATTAGCTCCAATGATATCGCGTACGTGTTCTCTGGTACGTATCCGCAGCTGTCTAGACGTTAGACCTATATAAATTTTGGGGCATCCGCAAAGTGCGTAGTAAACTACATGTGTGGTGCAGCAAGAAATATAGTCTATGATTTTGAATGTTCTCGTTCCGTCTGCTGTCATAAAATCAAAGGCTCTGCTAATATTGAGGCATGCAATGCAGTCGCCACATGGGTAACATCCGATTTTGGGTTCGCGAGAACTAAATGGGTTAACGTGTTTTGGCACATAATGACTTTTGGTCAGAAGATCCTTGAGGTTTTTACTCCTCTTAGCTGTCATCATCGGTTTTGAAGATAAGCATTGTGCTAGGGCTGGTTCTGATCTCAAAATGGGCCAATGTTGGCCAAGAATCGACCTCATTTTGTCCCATTGGTTGTTATAAGTTGTGATAAATCGAACATTATTATCTACAGTTGGATATGTTTTCGTTCGCTATAATTCACATCGTGGTGTTCTTCTGGCCCTATTATAACCTGATTTTATAATGCGTGTGCTATATCCTCTATCCTCAAATCTAGATTTAAGATTATCTGACTGTTGTTCGAAGAGTCTGTCAGTGGAGCAGATCCGCTTCATCCTGAGGAGGAACTGTCCAACCGGGATGGCTTTAACAGTCGACCGTGTATGAAAGGACGTGGCATGCAGCAGTGAGTTTACTGATGTGGATTTCCGAAAGACGTCAGTCTGAAGGAAACCATCACAATCAGCAAAGATCCCTATATCCAAAAAATCAATCTGTTGTCTATGTGACTTATAGGTTAGTTTGACGTTATAAGAGTTCAAATTCAGCTGCTGCATGAATTCCGCCAAACCACACTCTGATCCCTGCCAAATGAAGAGAAATCATCAATATACCGAAACCAGCACTGCACATGTTCGGCGGCCCGAGCGCCATCCCCATGGAAAACCTGCCTCTCCCAAAAACCAAGAAACAGGTTTGCATAGGATGGCGCACAGGCCGCCCCCATGGCAGTGCCTCTGGTCTGTAGGTAGTAGTGGTCCTTGAATACAAAGAAATTATGAGTTAAGATATATTGAAGAAGTTCCAAAATGAAATTACACAATTCGCCATCCCGGTTGCTCGTTCCCAGGAAGTAGCGGACCGCCTCCAGACCATCACAGTGACGTATGCATGTATACAGAGACTCTACGTCAGCCGTAACCAATAGCATGTCTGACTCTATTTGTATTCCATCTAACCTACCCAGGACTTCCGTCGTGTCTTTAACGTATGAAGGTAGCTCGGTGATCAAAGGTTTAAGATAATACTCAACAAATTTGCAGATTGGGTCACAGAGAACACACATACCTGACACGATCGGACGTCCCGGGGGGTCCACAAGATTCTTATGCACCTTAGGTAGGAAGTAGAGTGTGGGAATCTTAGGCTCCTCAATTACAAGTCCCTCATATATTTTCTTTGGGATAAGTCCCTTATCCAGGGCTTTATCAAGGATCTTGACTAGTTCTGAGGAAAAAACAGACAGAGGGCTGTATGTTAATTTGACGTAAGTCTGTTTGTCACGTACATGTACTATAAGTAGTCTTGACCAAATCTGAAAGTCTACTTTTGGTGATCGCACCAGGGCGGGTTTTAGGGGTTGTTCACTGGGCAATTGTAACAAAGGATTTTCACCCCAGTAACATTCGAAAATCACCTATTATTATTTAGTTGGGTATTGCGGTATTATTACATTGAATTGTAGTATTATGTGACAATGTGGGCTCCTTAGGGGTGTATTATTTACATACTGCATATTATTTAGGCACTATATGGTGGTATTGTTTTTACACCATATGGGAGTGTTTTTGCATTATATGGTGGTATTATGTGTGCTGAAATAATGAGAAAAACTGCAAAAAAAACACTACTTTGCTTGTTGCCAAGGGACCCATTTTGTATAGAAAATAGCTCGGCTCTATGCACACTACCGCCTTGTTTTTATGCTTATCTTTATTCTGTTCACGCATATGTCCTACCAACTCAGTTTAGGGCTAAAAGCTATCTTCCATAACTGTACCCTGACCTTTTTTGTCTCCCAGTAAATTATTATATATGCCCAACACAGTAAGGTTACTGAGACAGGAAGTGATGTCATTTGATTGATAGATGCAGACAGAAGGACATCACTTGGTCAGCAGGGGATATTACATAAGACAATTACTACACTCATATTGCATTCCCATATGTCCTAATGTGACAACCTCTTTTACTTAATTAAAGATTTACCTCCATAATTATTAGTATTATTTTTGTTATACTTTTATGTTTACTATTATTATAGTGTTGCATTATTTTCTAAAACACATTGCACAGTATATCAATTACAGTGAATAATGCTGCTAATAATTTTTTGTAAAAATAACAAAAATAAATAAATAATAATAATAACAATAACCATTATATTTCTCCCTTTCTCCAGGTGGTTTGGTGGTTGGTTTCCTGGGTAATAGGGCATTTGATTTAAAGGTGTTGTCCAGTTTAAAAAGAGAATTTACATATACTGTATCCTATTAGTAAATTCAAAGTTAATAGAGGGGGTCCTCTGTTCAGCTTACTCAGCTCTTGGCCAAAGTGGAGAGTGGTTACAAAGAGTGTCTCTCTCTCTCTCTCTCTCTCTCTCTCTCTCTCTCTCTCTCTCAGTAGTATTATTATTATTATTATTATTATTATTATTATTATTATTATTATTATTATTATTATCAGCAGCAGCAGCAACAGCAATATTATTCATTATTCTGTTTCTAGTCTTAAAGTTGATTGAACTTTCCAAAGTTTTCCTGTTAACACTCAGAAGCTTTATCATCATTGTTTCTGGCATTATTTGAAGCATCAGATTAGGATTTTGTACGCTTTGCCTTTTTTGTATTTTTTAATCTTACTCATCTTCAGTTCTTGATTGAATTAAAGATAACAATCAGATCATTTTCTAGCAAAACATTACAATTACAAGGCCTTCAAAAAGAGCAAGTCAATTTAAAATCATTTCCATTGCCAAGCTGCTGTTCTCTTTAGTATTATGAGTGGCAGTTCCATTATTTTTATAACACAAGTTATATATGCAGAATGAGTGGTTACCATGACTTCATTATATTTAAGAGGACTACATTAACGCTTATAAGGACTGAAGTATTAACTGTAGACATTCTGAAGAGGTGAAACTTGAAGCTCCTTCCATCTACCTTGTGCCATTTATAATATTGGAGTCTTCTTATGAGGCAGAGGAGCCTTTGAGCCCTTTCATGCACCAGGGCCCAGGTGTGACTGCTACTTCTGCACCTCCTATAGCTCCCTGACCGGAGATCACTACCCAATAGAAGATTTGGTAAGTCATCATCAAATCCTTTAAAACTGGAACTTTGGGAAAAATATACAGAAGAGAATGCATTAAGCTAGATACTTACAATATAAGTATTAAAGAGTTAGTCTCATTGTCTCATTAGGGCTTATGGACATCATAGAGCTTTGATCTCCACTCGTGACCCCCCCCCCCCCTTTGAACCAGAATAGAAGGCAGCTCTGTAAGATTAGCTCCTTCTCTGGTATATACGACTCTTCGTGATATGACCCGCCCAACTATACTCTATGTACTCACCGTACTTTTGCTACTGCTTGTACATGGAGTACAGCGGGGCCGGTCACATGACGAAGAGTCGTGTCATCATTAAGGAAGCCTGTGCAACTAGACTTTCGGTCCCACAGCAGCGCTATAAAAATCTATGAAAATCTCAGAATCAGCGCGGCGGGGGACCAGAATGTATATTAGCGGGTGTGCTCACATACTGCAGGGACTACACTGCTAATTATTTTTGCTCCCCATATAACCCCTTTAATTACTTTATCTGCAGTCCAATTGGAAAATTACATGTTATGTTAGTTTGGGTCATTAGACCCGCAGCTTAACCGGGATTTGCGGGCGTGTTAGGAAAGCAGAAATGCACCCATTTTATGCTCGTGTGAAACTTGTCTGGAGCTTTATAAAATACAGACGTTTTCCATAGAAATACATTAAAGCTGTTCTTTTGTAACAGACATTCCAAGGATACTGCATGTATAATATAACCTGTAAGTAATGTAGTTTGTGGTGCAACATTTATTATTTTGACTAATAATAAATTTTATTCCGACATGTATTCAATAGGGCCACTCTGTTCTTGAAGATAAGCTGTACTGATTCTGGAGAGATATAATTTCTCATCGCCCGGTCTCTGTGGTGCATTAAAAATAGATTTTGACCCTATAGGAAAATTGTGTCAGTTATGAAATATGTGATTTCTAAAGGCAGATTAGATATGAGAACTTTTTGTATTTTAAATCTATTGTATGTTTCATAGATGATGTATAAAAGTTATTATTCTCATATTTTATATATTTGTGTAATTGCAAATAATAATAATAGTAGTAATAAAAACAATAATAATGATTATTATAGTAGTAATAATAGTAGTAATAATAATGGTAATAATAATAATAATAACAATAATAACAATAACGATGATAATAATAACAATAATAATAATTGTAATAATGATAGTAATAATAATAGTAATAATAGTAGTAATAGTGATGATAATAATAGTAGTAATAATAAAAATAATGATAATAATGATAGTAGTAATAATAGTAGTAATAATATTAATATTAGTAATTATAATAACAATAATAATAACAGTAATAATAATAGTAGTAATAATAATAGTAATAATAAAAGTAGTAATAAAAATAATAATAATAGTAATAATGATAAAAATAGTAATAGTAGTAGTATGAATAATAATAATAGTATTAATAATAATAGTAGTAATAAAACCAATAATGATAATAATAGTAGTAGTAATAATAATAATAATAGTAATAATAACAATAGCAATAATACCAATAATAATAACAATAATAATAATAGTAATAATAATAATAGTAGTAGTAGTAGTAATAATAACAACAATAATGATAATAATAGTAGTAGTAGTAATAATAATAATAATAATAATGATGATGATAATAATCATAATAATAGTAATAGTAGGAGAAAGAATAATAATAATAATAATAATAATAATCTTATTAATAACAATATTATTATCAATCATCAATCATCATCTGGGATTGCATTCTCAAGAGATATACTCAGATGTCCAGCCTAATATGGTGGTGTTGGAAAGTTTTTGAACCCTTGGAAATTTCCTTACACCCAATCAAGTTATAACTTTCTCTCATAAATCATTAGTACACCTGAATATACGGAATTGTGTTAAATATCTCATCAGAAGCCTGTAATTTCCCCTTTCCTGTCCGCAGATTCTCTGTAAATGTTCATATCCCCCCTCAGTCACAAAAAATATCCATCTAGTATAAAACAGCAAATATATAATATATTATTAATAACTCACATTATTCACATAAACAAACGAAATTTCCAACTTTTCAATTTGATAATATCATATCCAGAGAAAACTGAATTTATAAAACTTTCCTGCAAGGATCTGTTTCAAACTGATTAGTGACTGGGTGAATAAATGATGAGAATGACCACCGGACACAGTGTCATATGGTATAAGGACACTACCTATAAACAAAAGTAATTGATCACCCATTCTAATTTATTTATACATTTCCAGAGGAATGACCCAATGCCGATTTCTAAGAAAAAAAAAGCTCCAGCAATGTTTTTTTCATGGAAAATATAAGTATTTACTAAAATAGACATATCAGAAAAGCAGTCAGGTCCTCTTTAATAAAGGCAAGAATGATGTTTAATTGGCCGAGGAAAATTACTCGACTTCCGTGTGGGGTCAGGATGAAATTTTCCCCACCGCAAGGCAAAAGTGACCCCGTGTGCCACTATACAGGCTCCTGTCTGTCTAAATCTTACTTAAACCCATAGCCTCAAATCCCCTGCATAGACAGAGTTAAATGATAAAATTCTGCCTTCCTGCAGCCACCACAAGGGGGAGTTTAGGAGCCTACTACCTACTGTTTGTACATTGAATTATAAAATAGAACAGTATTCAGGAAGCTCTTAGGCTCCCCCTTGTGGAGCCCTCAGGCAGCCAGAATTTTATCATTAATTTCTCTATCCAGGCAGGAAAAGCTGAGCTCAGACCCCTATAAAGATATTAATCAGCACAGAAGTTTGTTTAATAATTGTATTTCTTCGGTTTTACTATATCCTTTACTTAATTTTTTTTAGAAAGTTTTAAAGTTAGCTCAAATTCACATTGCGTTTAGGGCATTTGTTTAAAGTATATATCTGGAAATGCTCACAATGTATATCTCTGACAGATACGTCACCCAGAGTAACAATACGCATAACCCACAGTATATTTTTTTCTGCACCGCACTACTATATAGAAAACCTCAGCAGTCTGCGCTTTCCTATAGAGTAAAAAAATAAATAAAAAAAAATACACCAGCACCGTGGAAGACACGAGTACAATGTTTTTCCATCAGGCCTATAGGGGCCTATAGACAGGTTTGGTGAATTTTCCAGGGCATTTTCTGGTGCATACTCTGAACGTACACTCATCTCAGTATGTAACTTTAAAAATGTTGTCCTTCTGGGAGCACCCATTTTTAAGATACTAAAATTGAGAGAGGCTTTTTTCGATTACTTTTCCATCCATGGGGTTGTGTGAAGTCTTATGTTTTGCTGGGCCAACTTTAGTTTTTTATTGGTACTATTTTGGGGTACGTCCGAATTTTTCATCACTTGTTATTCCATTTCCAGGTAAGGTGAACAAAAAACAGCAATATTTTTGTATAAAAAAAAATAGAAAAAAAAAAACAAAACAGCAATTCTTCAATTTTTTTTTCGGGGTTAACACTGCGGATTAAAATAATGTTTTACTGTCATAGTTCAGACTTATATAGATATGGAAATACCAATTATGTTTTTGTTTTTTATTGTTTACGTTACTTTAAAAAAATGGAAGAACTTTATTTAACTAATTTTTTTCATTTTTTTTGTCCCACTAGGAGACTTGAACATGCAATATTTATATCACTTGTACAATACACTGCAACACCTATGTATTGCAGTGTATAGTGCTTTTTGCCATCTCCTGTTTAATCGAGAAAGCAGACCTGGACCCTCCATTGTCTAAGGGCTTGGATGTAGCGGTTGCTATTGACTGTGGCATCTAATCTTTTTAAACGACTGGAATCGGAGTTATTGCCGATCCTGACTATTAGTGTGGTCTATACTACACCCGTTTCCAACAATGATTTACATGTACGTCAAATGTCAGAAAGGGCTTAAACTTAATAACAAATATGTATACAGTGAGCTCCCCCTTGCAGGGTGGCCAGAATTTAATAATTTAACCGTATGGCTGTGTGAAGGGACGCAGGGGATTTGGAGATTGTTAAAGGAACAGCGGAGCTTTTAATTCTATAAAGATCAATTATAAAATTGATAAGCACAGGACCTTGGAGAACTTACCCCTTTCCAGCCACTTGAATGTCCTTTTCAGGGATATTGTTGAATACGCTTTATGAATGCCACCCCCTCCCCCTTGTGCCTCCCTGATCTCTGTTTGTTAGTCTACGCTTAACTTTGACTTACATTTTTATTGTTGTTAGTTCGTCGTCAGTTTTTGGACCTTATTTGCACAATAGTCCAGATCCATCATAGGCCAGCCGGGCTTAGTTTAAAAAATGTCACCTATTTTTATTCAATTATATACATACTCACTCCCTTGTTCTTGAATATGACAATGTTGTACTGTATTAAAAATCTAATAAATACCATGTATAGAAAAATAAAGTAAAAAAAAATAAATATATATATATATATATATATATATATATATATATTAGCACAAAATATTACTCCTATGACTAGATTTAAACAAGCGTGGGGAATCTCGGACGTGAAAAACGTGACATCAGTCGCGTCCGAGGTGCCCCCGTGCGGGTCCCGTTTTCACGGATCCCCATAGACTTGAGCCTATGGAGGGATCCGTCCAAACGGAAGATAATAGGACAGGTTCTATTTTTCAACGGACACTTCAAGCGGTCCATTGAAATAATGATCGTGTAAACGGCCCTATTGAAAAACATTCGTCAATGTGATGGCCGTTGTTTTAACGGACATCATCAGTCAACAGTCGTGTGAATAAGGCGTAAGACGAGATGTTGTTAAACTTAATGTAGCAGACTAACAAGCAGACAGATAGTGGACGATTCATGCTTAACCAGGGAGCAAAGTCAGAAGACTTATGCATTTTTCGCCTTGAAAATTACTTCCCTAGAGTAGTCACCGTTGGCAGAAGCTAATAGTTAATAGTGGACTGGAATATTCGAAGCATGATATCAGAAACAATAAGCAGAAGCAAAATCATACAAAACAGAGGACGGGGCTGACAAATTGCTTGGAACAGGGTATATTCTCAAGTGCCAAATGGCACTGCTAGTGTGCCACATGGCCAATTACCACATGGCAAAACCACATGTTTTACTATGAACAACCACGGTTTTGCGATTCGGTTTTTGGCCGCACAGATTGTACAGGTGAAACTCATATTTTTAACGTGTTTGCTTTAAGCAAGTACGTGATGTCAGAGGTAGGTTAATATATGCAGGGGCAATAGGCACAAGTGGCTGCTGGACCACAGTGGGACGTCGGCGGTGACGGACAGGTATTTATACAGTATATATGTACAGAGTTTATTTTTTTACATTGTCAGTGGGCATTTCAGCTATCTACACTATCTATCACTGCCTTATTTTACCATACATACTGTAAATACATTTGCACTTGCTTCTCCTTGGAGAACAGCATAAAATACAAATCCAAGTAGAGTTTAAGAGCTGTCAAGTCAATTTATGGCGCCTTCTAAATATAGTCACTTAGTATCCATGCATCTGTTCTTGTGTTTTAGTAAGACTAGTAATTAAATGGTTGTTTAAATGGTGTCTTTTTGGAATATCAACTTTGTTCACCTGCAAACTCTAATTGATGAAATTATAAAAGAGCAGATGACAAAAAAAAGGAGTTGTGGAAGAAAGCGAGCCAGCTGGCACAGCATGCAGCCCCGCGCACTGTCACAAATATATGACGAGAATTCAAGACCAATTCCCCCTTGGCTTGCCGGCACTACAAAGTGAAGCAGCTAAAAATGACTGGCTTATAGCCATCTGTAGAAAGATGATAATTCTCGGTGACCTCTGGACATCAGCGAATTTCTCACCACTTTTAAAACAACTTGCACACAAACGACTGCACTTTGCAAACTTTTATTTTTCACCCACCTAAAGTACTGACAGTCGCCGTTTTTTTTATACATTCTAAACTTGCAAACAATGAAAATATTTGACTTTAATTTTAAAAGTTAAACCATCTATAGATTAAAATAAATGGTTCAAATTTCCGAACTTAGGGGGGTGGGATCCTAGTACTCCTAGTAAACCGCCTTCTAAACTGTTTAGGAGAAAACAGTGAGCTGTCGTCACCTGGAGGAGGCGCTCATTGTTTATGGATTTATTATGGAGTTCAATGTGAGCTGTATAAATCTCTATGTAGTAAGCTCCCTCTAGTGGCAGCTGCAGGCAGCCAGAATATTGTCATCTATAGTGGATCTGTCATCAGACTATGTTGCCCTATATAAGAACAGCATAGTATGGGGAAAGGTCTGCTCTCGTATACGGCTAAGACTACACTGAAACTTTTCGTAGTGCTACTGATTGATTTCTAACTATCAAGTAGCCACTGCAGTCCACAAGATAACAGGCAACTAAATGTATTCCTTTGGACTGCAGCTGTAGCTCGATAGTTAAAGATCAATCAGTAGCACTTCAATAAGGCTTAGTGTAGCCTTAGTCAAAGTTTCACAAAAAATATTGTACAATTTGGATAATAGGAGCATTCAAAGAATACACCAGACTCATAGTCAAGTGCATTTATGAGGGTAGCACATTCTCTCTTAAAGAACACCTCCAGTGGAAACACAACTTTCCATGTCTGCAATCCCCACCTGACTATATACCACACTTTACATTTCTTTTATGTATACTCTTTAAGAACTGCTGCCTTGTCTGTGCTTTTAAAAAGCCTCCAGCTTGATTCGTAGATTTCCCCAGCTTTCTCTTCCTCTCGGCTTTGCTATCAATCCCATGATGTTTCAGCACAGCATCACATGACCATCTAAAGACCATACCATTTCTGCATGTTGGGGGACACTTTGATTATTATTCTCTCTATATTCTCCTAAATAAGCTGAGAAACCATAAGTATACAGACAGGGAGGCTGCACTATATTCTTCTACATTAAGCCTGTGTGACAAGAACCTGTGTAAGTATCAGTGGTAGTTGATGATAGAAGTTTCTGTCCCCCACACCCGGTGTAATACTAGTGTGGTACAGGAACTGCAGAAGCCTGTGATGGGTGACACATAGATCTCCATAGACTCAAGTAGAGAAAGTAGTCACCAAGCCTGATTCCCACTGCTGCTAAGCAACCGTTCCAGGCTGATATATAGAGATAGAAGCAGCAAGAAAAATAACAGGTGAGAGACTGACACATGGAACACTGTAATGGTACACATGGGAAAGTTTTGTTTTGACCAGAGTGTCCCTTTAATGCCCAAAGCAGGAGTTTTGGTATGCTTCTTGTTAGTATTTGCCTTTATCTCATACTTCATTGCATTTACTTGGCGGGCATATGGAAAAGGGGAGGTGATTTTTATAATACATGGGATGAACAGGCTATTTTATCATCTTCATGTACTGTTTGAGCCTCAGCATTCTATGAAATAGGGTTCATTCATGTGATATAGGGTGGCTATGGGCCCCTTATTTTTGACCTGACATTAAAAGTTGTAGCGCCCCTATGGACACCCTGCATCTTGGTCATGTAAGTAGTGGCACAACCCTAACCTCGTATCTCTATAAAAGGCACTGTTTTTTTCATCTTATTTTATTTTTTACGTATAAGATACATATTGTAGGTTTAAACCACAGGTAAAGAGCAGTAGGGGCAGAAACTGGAGGAAGGAAAAGAGTGGTAAAAGTAATGGTGGAGGGAAAAGTGCATACACTCCAGGAATAATTTTTCAATTTGGCCCTAAATAACCCTTTACAAAAACAAAATTGGTAAACAAATTGCAAAACATGAACATAACACACACATATTGACAGCACATCATCGTATTGTGTCAGAAGAGGGGAATAGGACTGTGGAAATAAAATTGTCTGAAGTCTGCTAAAGGCAGAATTCATTTGATAGTGTAAAGTCAGAGAAGAATGAAAACAAAAATAAAAAGAAACGAGTAAAAAATTAAAAACCTATTTTGCACACAGAAAAACACAAAAAGAAAAATCTCTAATAATGGAGAAAAAAAAAATCAGCATCATCATCCAACTCAACTAAAAATCTACCAATTATGATGTGATATCCAAATATACAACTCAGCTCTCTACTCACTGAAATATCTCAACAAGGAGATGAGCAACCGGAGCAGGTAAAAAAGAGGTGAAATCCTCAACACCACAAAAAACAGAGATTGATAGTTTTTTACCGCTCAGACGGTTGTAGATGTAAAGTCTGAAGTGTCCATCAAGGGTTTGACCTTCCCCCAGCTAGCATGCGGAAAGAACGATCCAAATTTCCACTGGTGTGTATATCTCGCTGGTACTTCTGGTTCCACACAGAAATGAAACTGCAGAAATGCAACTGCTTGCTGTGTAGATCCTCGTACTTGATGTTCTAAATCTCCAACAAGGGAGAAAAAGGAGATAGTGCACTACCTTTAGGAAACTGCAAATTCCACGACTTTTTTCCATACTTACAAAAATGGATATAGATAAAAGCATAAGATAAGCTCTTGTAACACGCCAATAATGCAACCCGACTCTCTGTGGTAGCGAGTAGTTCAATGCCTTCTCTGTTCCTATCCTTGGATGAGGAGAACGTATTTGACAGGATCTGTTGAAGCTTTTTGCAGGATGTTATTTTGCAAGTTTGGCCTTATACTCACACTTGTCTTATTCTGTCTACTCACCTGGCTTCGTCATCCGAAACTTTTGATGTCTCCAATAGAACCAGACAGGGATGCCCCAGATCATTGTGGAGTCATTGGCTGAGACAATAATATCACCCCCCAGGTAGAAGGGATTAAATTTTGTAATAGAGATCACCGAATAGTTAGTTTTTTTTGGCATTTACATTATTATAGCAGTATAATCTCCAAGAAACTCCCTCCAAGTAATAGACAATATAATATCCAGGTCTCATACTGCAAAATTAATGATAAGTATCAAATTCTAAATTTAGGTATGCCCATTAAAGAAGTGGAATACATCCTAAAAAATTTTTAATTGTGCTGTATTGTCCCAATTCATCTTCCCACTCAAGTACTGAAAAACATCCAGTCCCTCTTAAAGTTCTACGTATGGAACAAAAACAAACCAAGAGTCAAAGCAGAAATCTTGTGTCATGCACAATCATACCGTGGGATTGGTCCCCTTCGCACATTCCAACATGCATCTACATGATGGTTATCGTGTAGGCACAGAAGGTAAGCCCACACGATCACCGTGGGAACTCAACTGTGACAGCCGGGCTCCCGATGCAATAGCCAGGATCATAAAAACCTCGGTTCCCAGCCATTTAACCACTTAAATGCCATGGACACAAGCAACGGCAGCATTTAAGTGGCTTGACAGAGGGAAGAGACTCCCTCTGTCATACATCAGCGGCCCACGAATGTGATCACCGACCGCCATTGGGTTGCCATGGCAGCCAAGGGTCTAACAAAGGCCCCCAAGTCTGGGATGACTATATACCTATTAGGTTGTAACAGAGACAAGTCCTAATAGACTGACTGTCAGTTTTACACTAAGCATACCAAAGCATTTTATCAGCGATCAGAAAATTGTATTGTAAAGTCCGCTAGTGGAACGAAAATAAATAATTAATAAGGTTAAATAAAGATTATAAAAAAAAAAAAAAAAATTGTACAGTAAAAATAAAATCAAACAATTTTTCCATATAAAGTGGTTTCATGTAAAAGTATATAATAAAATACCCATATATGGTATTGCCTCAATTATAACAATCCAAACAATAAAGTTAGCATGTTATTTAACCCCTTCCCGCCGCAGCCATTTGTCCGATTTTCATTTTTGTTTTTTCCTCCCCACCTTCCTAAAGCCATAACTTTTTTATTTTTCTGTCGATATTGTCCTATGAGGGCTTGATTTTTGCGGGATGAGTTGTAGTTTTTTCGTAGCACCATTTATTGTGCCATATAATGTACTAGGAAATGGAAAAAAAATATTTGTGTGGTAGAAAACGAAAAAAAACAGTGATTCCTACATTGTTTTTTGCGCCTCGTTTTTACGGAATTCACTGTGCAATTAAAAAAACATATTAACTTTATTCTGTGGATCAAAACGATTATGGCGATACCAAATATATATATTTTTTTCTATATTCTGCTATATTATAGGTGCTAATCTGCCGTGCCTAATGAATTACCAGTAACAAGAAAATGCAGATGCACACCACAGGCGCTAAGATATATATATATATATATATATATATATACATACACACTTATTGTTTATTATGCATTTTTATTGCATTACTGCAATAGTTACAGTGAAGGAAATAAGTATTTGATCCCTTGCTGATTTTGTAAGTTTGCCCGCTGTCAAAGACATGAACAGTCTAGAATTTTTAGGCTAGGGTAATTTTACCAGTGAGAGATAGATTATATTTAAAAAAAAACAGAAAATCACAATGTCAAAATTATATATATTTATTTGCATTGTGCACAGAGAAATAAGTATTTGATCCCTTTGGCAAACAAGACTTAATACTTGGTGGCAAAACCCTTATTGGCAAGCACAGCAGTCAGACTTTTTTGTAGTTGATGATGAGGTTTGCACACATGTTAGATGGAATTTTGGCCCACTCCTCTTTGCTGATCATCTGTAAATCATTAAGATTTCGAGGCTGTCGCTTGGCAACTCGGATCTTCAGCTCCCTACATAAGTTTTCGATGCGATTAAGGTCTGGAGACTGGCTAGGCCACTCCATGACCTTAATGTGCTTCTTTTTGAGCCACTCCTTTGTTGCCTTGGCCTTATGTTTCGGGTCATTGTCGTGCTGGAAGACCCAGCCACGAGCCATTTTTAATGTCCTGGTGGAGGGAAGGAGGTTGTCACTCAGGATTTGACGGTACATGGCTCCATCCATTCTCCCATTGATGCGGTGAAGTAGTCCTGTGCCCTTAGCAGAGAAACACCCCCAAAACATAATGTTTCCACCTCCATGCTTGACAGTGGGGACAGTGTTCTTTGGGTCATAGGCAGCATTTCTCTCCCTCCAAACACGGCGAGTTGAGTTAATGCCAAAGAGCTCAATTTTAGTCTCATCTGACCACAGCACCTTCTCTCAATCACTCTCAGAATCATCCAGATGTTCATTTGCAAACTTCAGATGGGCCTGTACATGTGCCTTCTTGAGCAGGGGGACCTTGCGGGCACTGCAGGATTTTAATCCATTACGGCGTAATGTGTTACCAATGGTTTTCTTGGTGACTGTGGTCCCAGCTGCCTTGAGATCATTAACAAGTTCCCCCCGTGTAGTTTTCGGCTGAGCTCTCACCTTCCTCAGGATCAAGGATACCCCACGAGGTGAGATTTTGCATGGAGCCCCAGATCCATGTCGATTGACAGTCATTTTGTATTTCTTCCATTTTCTTACTATTGCAGTTGTCTCCTTCTCACCCAGCGTCTTACTTATGGTTTTGTAGCCCATTCCAGCCTAGTGCAGGTCTATGATCTTGTCCCTGACATCCTTAGAAAGCTCTTTGGTCTTGCCCATGTTGTACAGGTTAGAGTCAGACTGATTAATTGAGTCTGTGGACAGGAGTCTTTTATACAGATGACCATTTAAGACAGCTGTCTATAATGCAGGCACCAAGTTGATTTGGAGCGTGTAACTGGTCTGGAGGAGGCTGAACTCTTAATGGTTGGTAGGGGATCAAATACTTATTTCTCTGTGCACAATGCAAATAAATATATATAATTTTGACTATGTGATGTTCTGTTTTTAAAAAAAATATAATCTATCTCTCATTGGTAAAATTAACCTAGCCTAAACATTCTAGACTGTTCATGTCTTTGACAGTGGGCAAACTTACAAAATCAGCAAGGGATCAAATACTTATTTCCTTCACTGTATAAATGCGAGGTTCTTAGCGCTCAGTTTGATCAAATAAACCATTAGGGCATGCCCAGACGTGGCGGATTTCTTCCGCCACTGTCCGCATCAATGCCGCACAGAATCTGTGTTGCAGATTCTGTTGCGGCTTTGCCTAAAATGGGCATTAAATTGATGCGGACTAGCCATTGCGTATTGAGGTGAAGTACTTCCCTTCTCTCTATCAGTGCAGGATAGAGAGAAGGGACAGCCCTTTCCCTAGTAAAAGTAAAAATAAATTCATACTTACCCGGCCGTTGTCTTGGTGACGCGTCCCTCTCTCGCCATCCAGTCCGACCTCCGTGGATGACGCGCCAGTCCATGTGACCGCTGCAACCTGTGATTGGCTGCAGTTGTCACTTGGACTGAAACGTCATCCTGGGAGGCCGGACTGGAGGAAGAAGCAGGGAGTTCTCGGTAAGTAGGAACTTCTATTTTTTTTACAGGTTGATGTATATTGTGATCGGAAGTCACTGTCCAGGGTGCAGAAACAGTTATTGCCGATCACTTAACTCTTTCAGCACCCTGGACAGTGACTATTTACTGACGTCGCCTAGCAACGCTCCTGTAATTATGGGTGCACACACGTAGTCAACCGTAATTACGGGAGCCCCATTGACTTCCTCAGTCTGGCTGTAGACCTAGAAATACATAGGTCCAGCCAGAATGAAGAAATGTCATGTTAGTAAAACCAATACGCTCCGCAGCACACATAACATCTAAAGACTTCATTGCGGAATTTTGACTCTCCATTGAAGTCAATGGAGAAAATCCGCAATGAGTCCGCAACAAGTCCGCTACACATCCGCAACAACCATTGTATGCTGCGGACACCAAATTCCGTGCCGCAGCCTATGCTACGCAGCGGAATTGTCCGCAACGTGTAAACTAACACAACTAAAAAGCTGTGGAAGGCAATGGAGAAACGTGTACGCTGCGGACTTCCGCTGCGTACTGTCCGCAGCAGAATTCCAGAGCAATTCCGCTACGTGTGGTCATGCCCTAAGTGTATATATACATATATATATATATTTTAGTGTCTGCAGTGTGCATCTGCATTTTCTTGTTACTGGTAATACATTAGTCATGGCAGATTAGCACCTGCATATCTATTTTATGTTTTAGGAGGAGCTGACGAACCCTCTTTGTTTGTAGTATTTTCATGAGGGCAGGGACTGCTTCCATTTTGGTTGTGCTCTCATCCCACCTGTCCTGGGCTGTTTTTAATTAGAACAGAATATATTTGGTTCCTACCTATCCTGAGCTGACTGTGGGCTCAGTCCCAAGAGAGAGAGGTAAGTATCCAAAATAGGGTTATAATGATCAGTGTAGGAACCCTCTGATAGAGGTCGCCTTGTCGTGGCAGATGAGCTCGCACATTTTGATCAAACTGAGCGCTAAGAACCCCACATTTATAAATATAGCAGTAATGCAATAAAAATAATAAAAATGCATAATAAACCATAAGTTTGTGTGTATATGTATATATAAATATATATATATATATATATATATATATATATCCAAAGTAGAGAGAAGGAAGCAGCACTCAAAAAAACTTGGGTTTATTCATCCAACCTCCACTACAACGTTTCACCCTTTCTATGACTTGAAAAAGCCCTCATAGGGAGGGTGAAACGTTGTAGTGGATGTTGGATGAATAAACACAAGTTTTTTTGAGTGCTGCTCCGTTCTCTCTTCTTTGGATGTACGTTATACAAGGAGAGGTCACTCCTTGTTTGAAAGCATAGCACCGGCCTTAATAGGCAAGGAATCACAGTGCTGCTCATATTTTTGATATATATATATATATATCTTAGCGCCAGCGGTGTGCATCTGCATTTTCTTGTTACTGCTTTGATTCTAGAGGATTTGGAGGACTAAGGACTGTAGAAGAAAGTCATATCAGTAAGGCTACATTCACACGAGCGTATCAGATTCACACATGTCAAATACGCGCGTAACTCTGGTCCGTGTGCGTTGCATTGAAAAATAAAAATGATGTGCTGAATTAAACCTAACTAAAGTAATTTCCATATGTTATCAAATTTTAGTAGATTCATACCCAGAATAACTTGTTCGATACTTCCGAAAACGGGAATGTGATTTACTGTGAATTCAAAGGCAGCAAGAAGCTCTAATCACCTTGGTACTGATGTGTCCTTTCTTATATTTCCTCTTATCTCAACATATCCTGAGATGTGTGTCCCAAGATGACCAGCTTTAAAAATAAATAAAAAAAATAATCTTTTTGCGATACTCTGTCATGAGATGTCCAAACTATATATGTCTATGTGTGGTCACCAAGTGGTTTTGATGTGAGTTTCAGCCAATCAAGTGTTTTGCTAGCATGTCACGATATTATATTGAATTGGTTTCGTGATAAATTGAACCTTTAACCAAATTCAAGCAAAGGTAAGGGTGGAGATATCTTTTTATTAGACTATCTGCCTTAGCCAACATATTTGACCGCTCTCCTGGTTGTTGGAGATGTAGAGAAGTAGGTTCAATGATACTTATTTGGTGGAATTTAAACACATCGCCCCCTTTTGGAATAAAGTATTTTCACTTATTTGCGGCTATTCTTTTATTCTAAACCCAGGTCTAGCATTATTTTCACTAGACTGCAATCAATTCCCAATCTACCACAGAGTTATTATCCTACATTCTCCTATTGTAGTTAGAGGCAAAATAGCTAAATACTGGGAAATAAAAAAATACTCCCATTTTAACTAAAATTATTGTTATAAATAATAACTGCTGGTAAGAAGTCATGATTGCTTCATTTCCTAACAAAGGAGAACCATTCAAGCATAAATGGCATACTTGGCTTCCATCCCAATATAACACTCACATTTAAAAATTGCCACAAATCTGTCCTGGCATCTCAATTACTATGTATCAACAGAACAAACAGTTATGTGTTCTTTATTTGTATAATGGTTGCTGTAAAGACTAAGTGCAATTTTCATTTTGATTGCTCTAAACCTTTCCCCTTTCTTTCTTTATTTTTCTAATTTTAACATTTATGTATTGTTTGAATACTGTTATTTCTGTAATTCTGAAAATCTTAATAAAAGTTTAAAGTAAGCAAAAAAAAATCCTGCTTTTGTTCTTGCTGTATTCTCGTGACCATGTCTACACTATTTAGGGAAGTAGTAGCACAGTGCTGTAATAAGTGAGTCCATACAATGATTAACTGCAGTTATAAAACTTTACTGACTCAAATTACCGGTCTATGCTATCTGTGAGTGCTGTGTACAATGAGTCCATTCTATTTCTATGTGTGAAAGTGATTAAAATAATGTTTAAATTAATCAATTTTGTGCAGCAGCCATCTTGACTGGAGTTTCCATCTTGTTTCTTTTGTAGGGAATAAGAAAGTCATTGCTTCTTAAAGACAAGTTTGTATGTTTCTAAGTTAAGTTATCTTTGACCTTGGTTCCCATGCTATTGTCACATTGCCTATTATTGATTAACCTTAAGCCTACACCCCTTTTTAATGATAATACTGTAATTGAGTTTGGCAATAAACCTTAGAGGAGTATTTTGAGCATACCAGCAGCGTCTGTGTGTCTAATTCCTCTCTCGATTTATCTATAATGCCTGATTTGGAACTGGATAAAATCACTGGAGGGTGGGTATCGGTTGACATACCCACTACAAATTTCAGTCTAATACATTTTGGCTCAGTTGTTATGTCAACAGTTTTTGGTGCCGAAATCACGGGAGAATACTCGTCTGATAGCTCTCACTGGAGGCCGGGCATTGCATCATTGAATATTTAAAACCGGCCGGTATGTAACAAGCTTATTCTTGCAAAACCTTTTTCACTCATTCATTGCCATTGCTGGAATTAGCTGTCATGATGTCACATCTCCAGAGCGCAGTAATTTATCAAGAAGTATTAGGTATGTTTAAAACTTTTCACGTGATGAATGATTGCAGATGGGAACATTATCTTGAGTTGGTGTTGAAGATGTGCAAGATGTGTCTTGAATTCATAGCAAGATGATTGTTAGAACAGAAGATGTGAGAAGTGAGTGCGTGACACCTTCCTGTGGCATGTGGTGATGTAGTAAAGTAATAGTAAAAAACTTGTGCAGAGATAAAAATGTGTGCATTTCGTCCAGCTATCTGTGCGTAAAGTGAGAAAAAGGATTTGTACAAAGAACCTGCAATGAACTGTGCTGTTTTGATGTGTATTTTTAAGGTTCTGTTTGAAATGTAATTTATTGTTGGTTTTGTGTAACCTGTTAATGATTAGGGGAATGTTATCCTGTTGCCCGCTTGCTCTAAGATAGTCGAGTGACGGGGACGCCTGTCTCGGCGTGGTACTAATTGTCCGTAGGTGACACAAACTGCCCGTAGGTGGCAGAGCTGAGAGTCACAGACCACTGACCAGAGTTACAGACCACTAACACAGCAGAGATAAAGACTGTCCGTAGGTGACAGAGGTTGGATATTTGTAGGTAATATCCTGTAGTACTTGTAATACCGTTAGGACTTCTGTGGTAGTCCAGATAATTGAGAACTTAGAGAGCAGAGCGACAGGAAAAGCCCTGTAGTGTGATGTACAGCCAAAGATTATTGTGACAAAGCAGGGAAGAAAGACGCTATAACAACTGAAAAGGGGTCCTGTAATTATCAGGTTCTCTGTCAGGATTGTAGTCGTAGTTGTAAATGAATATTTATGAAAGTACATGTGAGAAGTGTGATAAATGTGTATGTACCATTACACAGTCTATTAGGGAAAACTTTGCATGTTGTATTGAATAATCATTGATACGCCTCTAGCACACACCGCTTGTAATATTATGTGTAAGGGTTCTTAAAAACCGTCAGTTGTATGCATTGTCAGACTGACATAAGTTACGAATCAGTACAGACTGATTTCTAGCACGCATTTGATAATCCGGCATATAGTGTGCCGTAGTAGTATAACTACCTACAAAAAATTACAGTGAAGGACATTGGTATTGGCGCACATCAGTGCCCCTAAAGAAATCCTCACCAACATACGTAGCAAACCCATAGACTACAACCCACCGTGAATGGGAGTGAATGGTTGAATGGGGAGGATGAGATATACCTGATCAAACGAGTTGATTGTTCAAAAATGTAGGTTGTGTGGATGTTAATAAATGGCTGTTTGTAAATAGACAGAGACAGTGTAAATCAATCCGGAATGCTGCGTGTAAGGAATTGATGATGATGACTAATGTAGATTGTGAAAGGGAGGGGGGCTGTGTGATGTAACATGTGTGAAGTCTGATGTGGCCACAATATAGCATTGTTTTTAGATCTATATTGCATGCTCTTGTTTTTAACAGCAGTACTGTGTAAAAATGTTTAGTGTTTTGTGTATGGGGTTAAATAATTAGATTTATAAATGTAATCAGTTCTTCTCCTCTGTGTAAAGGAATGTTTCATATCTCTGCGCATGCGTTGTTGTCTGTAAGTACAGAGGGAGTAAATTACAGCAGGATTGTCAGATGTTCTCAGGGTGGCCTGAAGCCTGGCCAGTATTTTCCCCACCGCAGAAGTAGTGTGTAGTGACAGGGGAATAGTTTTCTCCCAATTATTGAACTGGTGTTTGTACAATGATAAGATATCAGCACTTCTCTAGATGCCATCCCAAAGTTAGTTTGTTTGATAACTGTATTCAAGAAGTGTTGTGGGAATATGAAATACTGAGGTTAAGTTTTATGTAAAGTTCTAGACCAGTGTGCCTTAGAATTGGACTATCGGAGGCATGAGTCAGATAAAATGTACAGCAGCGGGAAATTCCCATTTGAAAACATTTTTTGTTGTGAAAGGAAAATTGTAGAGCAGAAAATTCTGTGCCGTATATATAAAAAGCGGAAAAATTACTGTTTATGTATCACTTTTAGTTACTGCCCAATGTGAATGTTTAACATAAAGATGTCATTATTCATGTTTTTCTTCAATTGAATTATCTGATTAAGATCAATTAATGAGTATGCGATGAAAATATTGTTCTCCACAGGAAGTGTCCAACTGGGAGCAGAAGGCGTGAGAACCAGATTCTAACAGAATGTGGACGGATAAGGGAAGGTGAACCAGTAGCACCCAAGGCACTCTTGATGGCACTTGCATTGACGGCGTGACCTCACATATGCCCCAAGACTGCAAGGATCGATTTGGTAAGATCTAATTTGTATGTCCCAGCTTTTACAGCTGTTGCTTCTAAATTCTGTTAGAGCTGTTTGATTTGCCTACAGAACAGTCCTGGCAGACCAGTGCACTCCATCACTGAGATGCGGCAGGTGCAGCCTGAGCCAAGACAACGCGCTTGTTATGAACTAAATGTAGTGTCACAATTCTAAGCAGCCGTGAAGACAACCAACTTGCCGATGGAAGAGGTCAGATGCGGAGGTTATTTTGGCAGTCATAATAAAACTACACTAATCCGTCTACGAGGGAACTCTCTCCTGGCTCACAGTATAAAGTGCTGTGTACATCCCGGTGACATACACTAAGAAGGGACAGTGACTGACAGATGAGAAGGACCAAACCAGGTCCTGATGACACCAGCAATTGTCAAAGTAAAGTAAAGTCCAAAGACCTGAGTGAACCTGTCAGCAACATCCAAGTGTTTCACAGTGCAAGATAAGCGACCAGAAGGGGGGTAATAATAAATCCCCCACTGGACACCACCATACAGTCTGACTCCATAATTGTGTGGGTTACCCTAAGGGTGACAGTCAGTTAAAAGCAGAAGACAAAAGAAGAAGAGGATGATGATGTACAGGACTTGACAATGAACTGATGGGACCCAAACCTGAGGGGTGATAGCATGAGATTGGTGATAGCATTATTTTATTAGTTGAGGCCCTTTTCTCTGAGGTTTATAATTATAATTTGTGTAAATATGCCACGGTACTGCAAATTACAATCTGAGGTATTTTATTATGTGGAGATATGAGGTGAAGGTCACTGGTTGGACGATCTGTTATATTTGGTAAAAGTCCCATTAGGACAGTATGTGACCGTGCAACACAATTATTATGACCAGTACTGGTACCGTTTGGATTATTGCCAACATTAGTAGGTTTAACAGTAAAGGAGGCATATAATACAGAGAAATTAGCGGAAATATTTGTCAATGTTACAGATTATATGGTTGATGTTTTGAATGTAACTTCTGCATTTGTTAGATAATTCATATACAATAGTGTGAGATGTTTAGTATGCTGCCCAAGGGGTATGTTCCAAGTAGTTAGCGCAGCATGTTGCCATTACATAGACCTTTTTGGCATTATGCAGGTCAAGTATGACATGGAGCAAGAGTGGCCAGAGTGGTTGCCATGCCTAGACCCCGCTAACTGATTTGAGGGTATTGGGGGATGGATAATGGGTTGCTCCAGAGTCTCCTACAGGTTGTTTTATTATGTATTGCATTATATTTGCTTCAGAGCCTCATATTTTGAGGCCTGCCAAAACTCTTGCAATGCTTTGCAGCAAAGGCTCAAATAATTACCCACCAGCCTGGATCCTTTGATCAAGTATATTTTATGAGTGAAATGAGCATGGGTTAAGTAAGTCCACAAGGGGGGGATAAGCCCTTTTTTAAATATCTGGCTTGGATACAAAATGTCCTCAAATAAACAAAAGGTGGGAAATGTGAAAGTTATTAAAATAATGTTTAAATAAATCCATTTTGTGCAGCGGCTATCTTGCCTAGAGTCTCCATCTTGTTTCTTTTGTAGGGAATAAGAAAGTCATTGCTCCTTTAAGACAAGTTTGTATGTTTCTAAGTTAAGTTATCTTTGACCTTGGTTCCCATGCAAAGCTTGGAAAGAAGAAAAGGGGAGGGAGTGAGATGGGAGAGGGAGACACATTCACATATTTATGTGAGTATGTCTCCCCCATCTTAAAAGAATTATCTATTATATCCTTGCCAAGAGAGATAAGCCACCTGCAAACCTGATATATGAAGAATTATAATAATGCATTTGAAATGTATTCTATGTCTGTAATTAGCTGAATTTGAAATATTGTCACATTGCCTCTGATTGGTTAACCTCAAGCCTACAACCCTTTTGAATGATAAAATTTTAATTAAGTTTGGCAAAAAACAAACAAACTTAGAGGAGTATTTTGAGCATACCAGCAGTATCTAATTCCTCTCTCAATATATTTATAAAACATGATTTGGACCTGGATAAAATCACTTTTTATATATGGTACTAAAGATATTGCTTTCCACAGAAGCAGTTTCAGGCTGGTTTCACACCGCCATAATACAGCTGCATTTCCATCTTATAAAGTAGAACACTACAGAGTTCTATGAGAAGAGCCATGGTGCGTTTGTGGTTTCGGCCATGATAAGGACCCTAAAAAGTCCAGCATATTGCTATTTTGTTTATTGATACCTAAAAATCCAACAGTATGATATTGCAGAAGTGTAATGAGTAAAGGAGATGTTCAGGATTGGAAAAAAATATGTCAGTTTACTTCTAAAAACAGCACCACACCTGTCCATGGATTGTGAGTGATATTACAGTTCAGTCCCATTCACTTTAAAGAAGCTGAGCTGCAATATCAGATGCAACCCATGGACAGATGTGGCACTGGAAATACCCCTTAATCCAAACTAGATGAACTAATAATAATAACACTTATATATATATATATATATATATATACACACACACACACACACACACACACGAGGGTGAGTCATAAATTATCCGCATTCTGGTTATATTAAAAATTCTGTTTGCCGCACCGTCTTAGGGCATGACCACACGTGGCGGATTTCCTCCGCAACTGTCCGCATCAATGCCGCACAGAATCTGCGTTGCAGATTCTGCTGCGGATCTGCACAAAATGTGCAGTAAATTGATGCGGACTAGCTGCTGCGGACTGCGGGAAAAGTGCTTCCCTTCTCCCTATCAGTGCAGGATAGAGAGAAGGGACAGCACTTTCCCTAGTGAAAGTAAACGAAGTTCATACTTACCGCCCGTTGTCTTGGTGACGCGTCCCTCTTTCGGCATCCAGCCCGACCTCCCTGGATGACGCGCCAGTCCATGTGACCGCTGCAGCCTGTGCTTGGCCTGTGATTGGCTGCAGCCGTCACTTAGACTGAAACGTCATCCTGGGAGGCCGGACTGGAGACAGAAGCAGGGAGTTCTCGGTAAGTTTGAACTTATATTTTTTTACAGGTTGCTGTATATTGTGATCGGTAGTCACTGTCCAGGGTGCAGAAACAGTTACTGCCGATCGCTTAACTCTTTCAGCACCCTGGACAGTGACTATTTACAGACGTCTCCTAGCAACGCTCCCGTCATTACGGGAGCCCCATTGACTTCCTCAGTCTGGCTGTAGACCTAGAAATACATAGGTCCAGCCAGAATGAAGAAATGTCATGGCAAAAAAACAAGACGCATCCGCAGCACACATAACATGTGCATGACAGCTGCGGACTTCATTGCGGAATTTAGAATCTCCATTGAAGTCAATGGAGAAATTCCGCCATGAGTCCGCCACTGCTCCGCAACAGACAGAGCATGCTGCGGACACCAAATTCCGCTCCGCAGCCTATGCTCCGCAGCGGAATTTTACGCCTCGTCTAAACGAACACTGCTAAATTAAAGTGTAAGTCAATGGACAAACGGCTCCGCTGCGGATTAACGCTGCGGAGTGTCCGCAGCGGAATTTAAGTGAAATTCCGCCACGTGTGAACCCAGCCTTATCAGCGCTTTCCATACGAGGTCACTGTCTCCCAGGTCACTGCTGTGCAGGTTTGAATGTGTTGCGTGTGTTTATTGGTGACTGTGGTGCGAGAAACAATGGCTGCCCCACTTGTGATTTGCACGAAAGAAGAGCAGCGTGCAGTGATTTGTTTTTTGTGGTCTGAGGGTGCGTCTGGTGCCGATATTTATGGAAGACTTTGTGCACAGTATGGAGAAAGTGTTTTGTCGTGAAGAAGTGTGTATGAATGGATAGAGAAGTTCAAGGAAGATCGCACAAGTGTCAGCCATGAAAAAGTAACCGGACGCACGTCCACGACTGATGACAACATTGAGCGTGCACGTGAACTGATTCCATTCGTTAAATTGTTTAGCCCCTGAAAGAAGTCCTACTAGGACAAAGATGCACGTCTGATTAAGAGGTGAAGACAGCGGTACATTCGTGGCTCACAGCTCAGTCTAAAACATTTTTTAACCACTTCTTGACCAGAGGCTTTACCCCCCTTCCTGAGCAGGCCCATTTTCAAGTTTTAGCCATGTGCCAATTTAAAAACAAATTGGTCTTGTTTTATTCAGAACATATTGGGCTTCCATATTGTATAAAAACATAATAGATATATTTTTCTTTTTTTTTTAAAAATGTAAAAGGGAAAACGGGAAATACATTTAAAAAAATGTGCATATGTAATATTAGGTGATGCTTTTTTTTTACATCTGGTGCATGCCACTGTGTAAACACACCTAAATACATATTTGGAAACTTCTGCCGTCTTTAACGATACCAAATATGTGTGTATGTCTTACACGCTGGGCGCAAGGCAGAGCTTACAATGAATGGTGCGTAAACTGGCTTTTGTAGAGCAAATTATCCAAAGCTGGTTTGTTGACACCATACGACCATTACAGATGTTGTGAAGCACCAAAACACTGTCAACACCCCCGAAATGACTCTTTTTTTTAAATTAGACCCCTCAAGGTATTCGTTTAGCGACATATAAGAGATTTTAGCCCTCTGTTTTTATCCAGACAATTCATTGACTTTGATGGAAAACATTAAAACTGGTATTTGTTTCCAAATATGTGAATTCAGGTGATCTTTTCTGACATCTGCTGCATGCCACTGGGTTAACACACCTGAATACATGCTTGGCAACTTCTGCCGACTTCAACAATACCAAATATGTGTGCATTTCATACACGCTGGGCGCAAGGCGGAGCTTACAATGAATGGTGCGCAAACTGGCTTTTGGAGAGCACATTTTCCAAGGCTGGTTCTATAGCGATCTTTGTGTATGCAACCAGTGTCGCGGACAAAGTCGCCGTGTAGCCCCAGCCTAAAAATGTACAATACATCTATACATAGGATATGAAAAAGATAGATAAAGAGATAGAAAGATAGAAATAATAATAACCTTTAGTTGTATAACCCAAAAAATAAATAAATCACAATTTAGATCTATCTATCTATCTATCTATCTATCTATCTATCTATCTATCTATCTATCTATCTATCTATCTATCTATCTATCTATCTATCTATCTATCTATCTATCTATCTATCTATCTATCTCACAGATGATAGATAGATGATAGATAGATAGATAGATAGATAGATAGATAGATAGATAGATAGATAGATAGATAGATAGATAGATAGATAGATAGATAGATAGATAGATAGATAGATAGATAGATAGATAGATAGATCTAAATTGTGATTTATTTATTTTTTGGGTTATACAACTAAAGGTTATTATTATTTCTATCTTTGTATCTCTTTATCTATCTCTAGACCGGGAAGATACCCTCAGCGACAGGGAAAACGCAAAGGTGATCAGGATCGGGGGTATGATCATCGTCAGAATGCTAATAAACGGACCTATGCGTCTGGATCAGATTCTGGTTCCACTAATCCTCTTAAGGTAATTAACCTTTCTGATAGAGTCTTAACATCTGCCCAACTTGATGTCTTACAATTGGGCTTAACTTTCTCACCTGTGGCTAAGTTTAATGTATTTTCCGCAGTGAAGGAACTCCATCTGTTTGCTCGGAAATTAGCTTTTAAAAATATTTATGCCAACAAAGACCCTACTGTTACATCTTTTTCTGAGTTGGAATTAGAAGCTATCAATGCCCTTCAAGAATTACTGGACAAACAGGCTGAACCTCCTCAAGGTGGGTATCCACAACATCTTCTACCTAGATCTACAAAATTTCCCTCTCTCAGTATGTTCCCAGAAATATCCCTATTTGTTAATGTTGTATCTAAAGAATTAAAGAGGATCCCTGATTACATTAGGAATGACAACCTTTCCCATACCCAAAGAATGGCTATCAGGGAGTTGACCTCCATGAAAGGGATAGTTTTTAAACCCTCAGACAAAGGTGGGAATATTGTGCTTTGGCCTACCGTGTCCTATGAGAGAGAAGTGTTTCGTCAGTTACAAACGGTCGAATGTTATAAAAAGCTTACATATAACCCACTATCTAAATACCAACACAAATTATCTATCCTCATTGGCCAGGCATGTGAAGATGGCATTTTTACCAAAAAACAGGCGGATGGACTACAGGTCTTGGAACCCACAGTGGCAACAATCTATTTACTCCCAAAGATACACAAGGACGCCCGCAATCCTCCAGGACGTCCGATTGTGTCCGGATCCAATAGCATCTTGTAACCACTCTGTAAGTATATAGACCATTTCTTGAAGCCCATTGTTGAAACCCTCCCATCTTTTGTTCAGGATACCAACGATATCCTGAAAAAGATCGAAGGGATACATCTCCAACAAGATATGTACCTGGTTACATGTGATGTGGAATCACTCTACACCTCGATTCGACATAGAGATGGTCTCAATACAGCACAATTCTTTTTGGCAATGGGGAATTTGGATAGGGGTCACCAAGATTTCCTGTTGAAAGCTCTCCAATTTATTTTGACTCACAATTTTTTTATCTTCATGGAGTCTTTCTACCTACAGCTCCAGGGAACGGCTATGGGGGCAGCCTGTGCAACCGCCTATGCCAACCTTTTCCTGGGGCTGTGGGAAAGAGATATTTTTCTGTCTAATCCTGTTCCCTTCATTGATAGAGTACACCTCTGGGCCAGATATATTGACGACGTGTTGTTGATTTGGCAGGGAACACCAGTTGAGCTCAAAACTTTCATTGACCATCTAAACTGTAATGATATTAACATTAAACTTACATATCAACTTAGTAAAACTGCAATTGAGTTCCTTGATATTCAGGTTCGGGTTGATGATCAGGGTCTTGTACATACAGATCTATACAGAAAAAAGACCTCAGTTAATTCGATATTGCATGCGTCCTCAGCCCATCCTAGACACCTCATTAAAAATATCCCTGTTGGACAATACTTAGTTTGTGTTCAGACCAACACACTTTTGAAATGCAAGCTCAAGATCTCAAGAAGCGTTTCAGAGAAAGGGGGTATAGCAACTGTTCTATCCAGCGAGCCTATGACAGGGCTAGGAGTAGTCAAAGAACGATGTTGCTACAGGGTTCTGGTCGGCGAGCCGTTTCGGAAAATAAGGTTCGCATGATCACCGACTTTAACTGTAAATCTGAGGAAATCTTAGGGATAATGAAAAAGTTCTGGCCAATTCTCCAACAGGACCACATTTTGGGCAAGTTGCTACCACCTATTCCCTCTATTACGTTTAGGAGAGCCCAAAATCTTAAGTATCTTCTGGTACATAGTTACCACTGGGGCTCACAACCCCGATACGCCTTTGGGTCCAAATGTCCTAAATGGGGGTGCTTCAAATGCGGACGTTGTGTAGCCTGTCCAAATATCGAGCAGGCAACAACATTCTTTGATTTTGACCACACGCATGAATTCAAGATCACCCACCATATTGATTGTGCTACCATGGGAGTTATATACTTTGCCATCTGTCCCTGCGATAAAATCTATGTGGGTATGACAACCAGACAACTCCGTAGGAGAGTACGTGAACACGTACGGAGCATTCAAGCGGCTATGGAAATTGATGATGTATCATTACTTAATACGATTCCTCGTCATTTCAGGTTATATCACAATTGTGATGCATCACTTTTGAAAGTTAGAGCTATCGATTGTGTACTTATCGGTCCAAGAGGAGGGAACTAGAAGAAAATTCTGGGACAGAAAGAAACCACCAGGATTATGAGGTTGGGAACCCTATGCCCGTATGGTCTTAATGAATATAACAGTTTTGTACCATTCCTGTAGGGTCGCCGTATATATTCTTCTTTGGTTTGACTATTGCCACCATCTTATTGGTGTCCACCAATATTTTAACCCCTTTTTTTATTCTATTTTTTGTTAATTGTTTTTATTCTTTTATTCATATTTACATGCCTCTGTATAGTGGGTTTTCCATTCTTCATCTCATTTATGCCCCCTCTCCTCTCTAGACAGGTGTCCTTATTGGCCTTTATATTTGAGGCCAATCACTGACATGTTTGTATAGTTTTTGGTATTCTCTTATAGATCTATTTTTCTTTTCAGCATGGTCATTACCATGCTATACAACATACTATACAACATTGAGCCATTGATCCAGCTCAGGTTCCCGTGATGGTCCCATCCCGAATTTAGATTGACATTTCGCAATTTTACCTTTGACCAGTGATGTGCCGGGTCTCCCATTTGGCCATACTGCATTTGACCGAGGAGGACCTTCTGTTTGGCTAGACCTACTATCTCCTGATTTATCAATCATTCTATTTATTGTTGGTTTGTCATTTGAACCCATTCATAATTTTTATCTTAATTAGTCTTGCATATTTGTGCATAGGTGAACAGTCACGGTTGTTATCCTATGGCAGTTTTGCCTCCTGTTTTTGGCAACCTTTGCACAGATTGATATAACAAATTGTACTGAGCCATACATACAGTATGTCAAAATTTATTTATTTGCATTGTAGTTATTTTGTCACATTGATTACTTGTTATCACTTGTCCCATGTTTATTACTCAGTAATTTTTCTGATTTACTTATTGGCCCATGGCCCTTTTTTTTGCCCTTAGACTGTTTCACTTGTATTACTATTGGTAGTATGTCCTCATCACATTGTCACTGTCGGCATATATCTGTTCACTTTCATTATTATCACATTGAATTATGAATTTTTATGTATATATTTATTTTGCCGCCATTTGGCTACAGTTGCTTAATTAATGTTCCCGTGCACATTTACACGTTGGGCTATTCCAGTGAACATATTATCCCCCTTTTTTCCGCTTGTGTATGCTCATTATTTCATTATTTGCATATTAATAAATGTGTTATTTCTCATTATCTTCATACCCTTCTTCACATTTTTCACATTCTAATTTCTCTTTTGGTCTGATTTTCACCACTTTGCATGTTTTTTTCTGCATTTATTTTTCTTATTTTTGTCACTTTTGTCCATTTTCACCTTCACAGCACTTTTTTATAACTTCGGTACTGTGTTTCAGCTTCTGAGCGGCTTGTTGGCTTTTACAGCTAACTTCAGCACTCTGGACAGCGACAGCCCTGATTGTTCGGCTACTCCTATATGACGGCTGAGCTGAGTATTTCAGCACGTTGGACAGCAACCTCTTCCTTGACTGCTGTGCTATTCCCTGCAGCCCTTTGAACAGCAATCCCTGTTCTTGTGCTGGATTGTTACTTAGCAACGGGACGCTTGGGCTTGGCTGCTTTTAAATGGCACTTGTACGGCTTCTGATTTTATGCTTTTTGCAATATTTTCTGAGAGATCTGTTTGTTCCTGGCCAGGGTTAGGTTGACATTGTGTTGCCATGGATTTGTATATGGCTTGATCTTCTGCTCCTTTCCCTGCTTCTGCCTCGGGCTGCGGTGCCGCGTCAGGCGGGTGGGGAGTTCGTTGCTCCCCGCCCGCCTGGCGTGGCTGGGCTGCTGGAGGCGTGCACGGGAGGAGGGAACTCTAAACATGGGTTCATACGATAGGACGCTATCGTGGGTTGTGGGGTGGATTGGCGGCTGTCATTGGTGACTGCCACCGAACACCTAGCTACCCGATGGGAATTAGCTGCTGCTCCACCTGATACCACTTGAGAGGAGAGACTATTTAGGGCTGCGTGGGGGATTTGGACATCAACCCCTGACGAAGCACCAGCGAAACGCACGTCGGGTCCAGCAGTGGTCTCACCTCCCGGTCCTGATCTCTAGGCTATCCTTGTACTGCGTAGGTGTAGGTATACGGCTCATTGCATGCATGCATGCAAACATAAAGTAGACATATGGGATATGTGAAATAGTAACTATTTTGTGTAGTATTACAATCTGTTTTACAAGCAGATACATTTAAATTTAGAAAAGCGCTAATTTTGGCAAATTTTCTCAAATTTTGGTATTTTTCACAAATAAATATTGAATGTATCGACCAATTTTTTTTCACCAACATAAAGTACAATATGTCATGAGAAAACAATCTCAGAATTGTTTGGATAGGTAAAAGCATTCCAAAGCGATCACCACATAAATTCACACATGTCAGATTTGAAAAAATCGGCTTCGTCTTTAAGGCCAAAACAGGCTGCGTCCTGATAGGGTTAAGCTCCAAGTCATAACAGGATAATCATAGAGGTGCTTGAATTTTACTGTACCTCCGTAACCCTCCAATTTTATACAAAGTTTTGTTTTTCCTTTAGATTCCTTACAAATCCAACAGAAACAGTCCAACATTGTGGCATGCTCAGTTGGATGCCAAATGTATGGATCTCTTCTTCCCTTAATGCTTAGCCTCTAGGGGAGAATGTTTGCCTCTTAAGGCAGGCAACAGAGCATGGTACAATGGCACACAGTTTGCAGGTGAGTGATATTTATATGTTACTACTATGTATCGTCTATTCACCATTTTCCGTATATAAAAAGTCTTAAAATAAAGCAAAATAGTAACAATAATAGGACTTGGATGGTTTCCAAGTAGCAATAGGAAATATAATTTTTCCATTTTCTAAAGAAAGAATTAACTTTTTGAATTGAATAACTTTAGTAAAGGGCAGAACTTCACAAAAAACCTGGAGAGCTGAAAGATATTGACATGAATGTAACATTTAGTAAAAACAAAATGAAAATGGTGGGAAAATGGAGTGTCGTCAACAGTAGAATAGGGACATATTGTTTCAACATTAAAAAGTGACATAAATGAGAGATAGTCATGACTTATCATCAGCGGAGGTTAACTTAGGTGTTAGCACAATGGTGAAACAGAGGAGTTCCTTTCAGAGAGTAGCGTGTCTGCTGTGCTGGGAGCCTATATTTCATGACCTGTGTCACACAGCAAGTTCTGCCGTAGAAAATCATTGTCCTGTCATTGTCATTAAACATGGAAAGCTTTCATGAACAGTAGGCAGGTACAAATGTTTTATTCCTCACTTGCACTTGAAAAAAAGCTGTTGTGTTTTTACAAAATGTTTGCGGTCTAAAATGTTAGAAGAAGTCAAAAGAAACAAGGAAAATTCTGAGTATGACAAACTAGGTTTAATAGGTCCTTACATTACGCATATCAATGGAGTTTGAAACCAATTACCGCAAATGTCTAAGTAAATTTCACTTGATTAAAGGGTTTTATTCCTTTGACAGAGCTTCTCTTGTTGATCATCTTAACCTATGCCCCCTGATAGCCCGTAGCTAAAGAAATCATACTGAGCTCACCGCAGGATAAATGAACTCTCTCAGTGCTCTGACATGTTGAAAGGTTGCATTTGGTTTTCTGGTGGCTGCATCTTCAAAATAGCAGTTATGACATATTACTTTAATCAGGTTTTTATTATAAACCTACCTTTTAAAATGTTTTTGTGACTGTCCATATAAAAAAAAAAATCATGAAATATTGTGGCTTTCACACTGGCCACTAAAGCACACACAATAAGCTGACATTTCTTGTTTTATATAGCTCACCTATCAGCTTTGCTTTGTAGATTGGGATAGAATGAGCAGAGTAATCTTATTATTACCAGAGGGAGAGCTTTATTCTACTTCTGGAGGCTTAGATTGGGCAGGACAGTAACACTATCTAACATACAGACAAATAAGGCCCTATATGAGGCTCCCCAGCTACCCCCTGATCTTTAGGGGAGAGTCAGTTCTATAGGTGATAACGCCATGTACCCTACATCTTTAACAGTTGAGGCAAAGAGCAGTGGTTTTATGGTGGGCAATGTTTTATTGGTGAAGAAAGGCTGCATAATATCATTTGGAGATCATTTGAATGCCACAGCTTACATGGGCGTTGCATTGTAACATGGCCTAAAATATCTAAGAATGGTCCAGAACGTTTTTTAATCTATGGCACAAAAAAATTCAGACTGTACTGAGGAAAACGATGGTCCTACCCGGTATTAATGATGAAGTAACCATTGAGTGGACTATTGAATGTATTTTTAACAAAAAGTTATACAAATATGAGTTCTAGATTTATCTTTTCACTTTAGTCATAGCTCTGCCTGGAAAAACTGGGTGACAACCAAAATGGCTGATATTACAATCCCACATTTCCTTCAGACAAAAAAATAACACATGAGTAAAGTTGGAAATACTTATGGAGTTACCCTTTAAGGGAGTGTTTTTTTTTTTAGACATTCCTTTTTTGTTAGCAGGATCTCCAATGTTAAAGCATACCTACACTTTGAGATTACTTTTCAGAATAAGCTGTTATATGTATGTACAGTACATGAGGAATAACACTGTTTCTGGCCATTATGCGACTTGTGTACTGCATTACTTAGCAGTTTTTGCCTCTGCAGGTACTCTTTAATTCTCAATTTTCTCTCAGCTAGTGGGCGGAGCCTAACTGCCATTATGTTTTAAATACACAGCACACATAGAATAGGGGAATATGCTATCTCTAATATATATGCTTGAAAAAGGTCCTATAGCAGGACGGAAATGTTGCATCTGTTGACTGAATAAATCACATACTTTTTGGAACCATCGGAGTGCTGTGGGATTTCTTTAGTTTATATATATATACAATGCAAAAAATAGGCAGCACTCCGTTATTCTTAGGGGAAAAAAAGTGGGTACTTTATTGCCCCATGTGCACATGGGGCAATAAAGTACCCACTTTTTTTCCCCTAAGAATAACGGAGTGCTACCTATTTTTTGTGTTGTATAGAATTGGGATCTTGGTCTGCTCCCTTGGGCTTGCACCCACACTGTACCTGTGCTGCTGGGTCTATTTTGTTTATCCATATATATATATATATATATATATATATATATATATACATATATATATATATATATATATATATATATATGTAAAAGCTGCAGCATGGAAGATATTATACAACACTAATGAGCAGTGTAGCTGAGAATCCAGCACTTGGGTGAGATATGGATCTTACTTTAGCAGCATGTCTTTCTGTTTGTTTCTCCTCTCTTTGTAACCTGATCCCTCAGTGAGCTGAAAGCCCGACTTGTTTTAGACAAAAAGGAGAAAGCAGCAAATTCAGAGTGAGTGAACAGTTTTGAGGGAGGGGAAGGGAGAAAGAAACCTGATAAGTAGAGGTAGAGAGGCATGTTTTTTCTTGTAAGATATAGTAAGATATATTACAAAGTTTCTTATATTCACTTATACTATTGATTTATGCAAAGTTTGTTCAAAGTGTGGTGCCTATTTAAGTCACAACAGGGAGGCCTACTGCTTAGTCTCCCAGCGATCAGCTGTAATCCCTGGAGGAATTAAGCAGTAACTTTTCTATTCCCCTGAAGTGCCCCCATAGGAGAAATGAAGCAATACACTGTTCTCATTGAAATCAATAGGCTGTCTGTCTAATACATTGAGGTCCTGGTCCTCCATAGTTAGATGCACTATTTGAAGCTGCTCTACATGTAATAGATGAGGGACTGTATCCAAGGCCTCCCCTTTATTAAAGGGGTTATCCCACAATCTATTTTTTATTTTATATTTTTTTTTAAAACTCTGGGAGACCATTTGCAAGACAAACTTTAGGTATACAACAACGCTCAGGCAAGGATCAAGAGGGCAGAGCCCTTTTTATAGTCCAGCAGCATTCTGGGATAATTATTGAATAATGACAGCTGGACGCGTACTGGCCCTTTAAGGGAAACAATCCAAGAACCCGGAAGTGAGTGCCGGCGTTTCCCTGGAGGGAGTTGTCGTCGAGAACACAGATGTCCATGGCCGGGGCCGTCAGAGGGTAAGTCTGAACGACGGCCCTCGGCCATAGACGTTACAGCTTTCTATATCCATCGTCAAGTGACCGCTATCTGTTTGTGGGAAACTACATTTCCTACAAGTCCCTTGATGCTCTGACCAGCTACTGCAAACCCTGTGCGCTGCCAACTTTAGCTACGCCTCCAAGTGGGCAGCGCTTACAGTGCAAAGTGCAGTGCACACAGGGAGACAAGGAGCTTCTTCTACAGTTATAGCAGCTGGTGCACAGTGTGCATGCCTGCCCTCTGTACTAGGGACAGCGCAACCGCGCATGCTTCATCTCCCTAGACAAAAAACAAGAGGATGCCTACCAAAGAAGAATATCGGTTATCATCGGTCGCATAATCGATTCCAGGGCAACAAACAAACTTGGATATGGGATTTTTGGGGGTTGAAATCAAAGCCACCGTTAACTTTAGATGGTTACTTGTATTTTGCAATTAGTTTTATTTCTGCAGTGGGGGACATGAAAACTAGAATGGTATTCTGGGAATACACCTTTAACTCAGAAATGTCCTAACCAGACAACCCCTTTAAGCCACATTTATTGTTATAACAATGGAAATCACAATGAATGGCCTGCTGACTTCTCGAAAATCCCACAATGAACAATACAGTAGGCTCTGAGACATTACACTCTGCAGTCACAGCATTTATACGCCTCCAGACTTGCATTACTGTTACTAATCCCGCCATACAGTGATTTGATGTGATGATATTTGGATAATTAGCGCATCTCCTAATGTAATTAGAAAATCTCTTCAAAGCTGTCCATTTCTCCTTATTTTCACACATTACATTCTACCTAAATCTTTCACACTGCATTTAAAACGAAATAAACCATTAACATGCCTTTCATTGTAAAATGTTCTGTTAACTGTTACCTTGGGCCATCATTTAGCTGAATTTGATAGTGAAAACACATTGACATTGTTAAGGTTAATAGCCCAATGATTAAAGTTACACGTCTTCAGTCAAATTGTCTAGTTAATTGTTCCAATGAAAAAGGAAAACAACATGGATTGTAGGACTCCAGCAGAATGTAAGAAAATTGGCGAAAGAAATCAGTATTTTACAGAAGAGAAAAAAGATTTGCCACGTTTCCCAAACAATGGTGACATTTTAATGACTGTGAACCATTAGGATATAAAGGCAATTTGGAAATCTACTTGACATATTCAACAGTCATACCTTGACATAAATTGCGGTAGCTTTACCAACCCTTGTGACATTGACCTCAATATCTGAAGAGATGGGTCATTACCCAATAGGAAGTCCAAACAATAGACATGATGTCAATTATTGGATTGTCAAGTGGATCCTTTGTCTTCTTTCGCTTTTTTTGATGAATTTACAGTATCTCTATGGCTATCACTATCAATGGCAAAGATTCTATATTGTCAGGGTTTATTCTACAGGACTAAAGAATAGCAAATGTGGTATTTAAAAAGATGTCGAAAAGTCAGCCTGGAGTATAGTAGGGCTGTAAATGTAACCTTTGTTGTAGGTAAAATGTTTGAAGGTTTTCTAAGAGTATCTTAATGAAAATAAAGAGATAATTCAATATTAGCATGGGCTTATTGAGAACATAGTTCTACCAATTTACAAAATCACTAGACAGATCACAAATGGAATAATGGGTTTAGTTTTGGGCACCATTAAACAAGAAAGACATAAAGACAAAGTACAAGAACATCAATATTTTTTTAATTAATTTTATAGTTAATAGTAATAGGGAGAAAGCTGTCACTCATCGGCGGCTGGACGGGGGATCGGCAGCTCATGATTGTGCCATACTCTTTCCTCCCAGCGCGATGCTAGCTGCAACAGTTAAAAAGTAAGTTAAGAAAAGTGACATAACTATCAGACATAAGTGACAAACCACTGAAATCAACGTGTCTGTCACTACTTTATACTGCCCTTGGAGAGACGACCCGTAATATAAAATAATATATTATTTGCCATAATTTTTTTTGTTTCCGTTAAAAATAGCTTTTAGTGTGCGGAAGAACTAAAACATGAAAAACTAAAAACAGAGAATACATGCAGCATATTATATATACTGCACGTTAAACCGCATAAAATAAAATGTAGGGTATGTCTACATCTAGACCTACATTAAGTAGGTCCCTACTCTATTGGTTGGGACCTACTTATCGGAGATCGCAGTGAAGTGGCAAGTGGGTTTATACAATTTGATCAAAATTTTAACTAAGAACCTCCTGTTCATGTTCATTGATTAATATTGTGGATGTGCGGTCCTTGATTCTCCTCTCCAAACAACACAAAATTTATATTGTGTTGCCTCATTCTGAGAGCCATAACTTTTATATTTTTATGACGATCAAGTGATATGAGGGCTTATTTTTTTTTGGGAAGAGCTGTAGTTTTAATGGTAGCATTTAGGGGTACATGCAATTTTTGATCACTTTTTATTTTATTTTTTGTGGGAGATGAGGTGACCAATAAGTAGCGATTCTGGTGTTTCACTTTTTTTTACGGCGTTAACTGTGCACGTTAAATAATGTTATATTATAATAGTTAAGACTTTTGCAGACGTGGAAATACCAATTATTATTATTTTTTGTAACAATGCTTTAGGGGTAAAATGGGAAAAGTTTTTTATTTTTGAACTTTTAATATTTTTTTGGACATAAAAAAAACTTTTTACATTTTTCGTTAGTTCCCCTAGGGGACTTAAACCAGTGATTGTTGGATCGCTAGCACTATATACTGCAATACTAATGTACTGCAGTATATCGTGTGCCTGACAGGCCCATATTAAACCCAAAGGCTTAATAAGAATACAACGATGGCAGACCTGGGGGACGTCATTAGGTTGCCCCTCCTCTTTCTAACGCTTTAGATGCCGCAGTCGCTATTGACTGCGGCAACTAAGGGGTTAAACGAGCGGGATCAAACTTGAGTGCGATCCCGCTGGTAACAGTGAAGTGTCGGCTGTAGCATACCGCATTGTGTGGAGCGGGCTCAGCCTGTGAGGTAGCTCCATACTTCACCTACCCGGCTATAACGTGAGTATACGTCAAATGTCGAGAAGGGGTTAAATGGTGCTATTGAAAACTACAACTCGTCACGCAAATAAAAAAGTTATGGTTGTTAAAAGGCGGGGAGGAAAAAATAAAAATTAGGCTGCCGGCTAATATTTGAGTGTAGGCGTATTTATGCTGTAAATGCCACAAGCCAAGGTGCGATAATATGTTAATATGTTGCAGGTATATATAATTCTTTATTATAAATTTGTTTTCCACCGCTGATAACAGAGTGTAATAAATACAATGTTAATTCTTTTCATTTAGTAGAGTGAAAATTCTTTAAAGCAGAAAGTCTGATAATCCAGAATTTGTGAATTTCAATTTAATGTTGAATATACCAAAACCATGAGTCTGGAACCAATTAGGTTCTAGTAGCAAATTATCTGCTTTATTTTGGCCTTTCGTTTTGAAGGTTCTTTACTCTAAGGCATCATGCACACGACAAAGAGTAAACGGAGCCTGTATGGCGAGGTAACGCGGGCAGCGGGTCCCGCTCTTGCCAGAGGTCCCCGTCGCCAGGTCTCATACCTATTACGGTGTACCTCTCTAACAGGCCGCCCGCATCTACTGTTGTCCTCCGCTTGTGGCTACACAGTCCCTAGTGCGCGCATGCGCCCTCCGGCCATCTCTTAAAGGGCCAGCGTGCGCAAAATTCAAAAGTCACTCAACCAATCTCTGTTGCCCCCAGGACTGTTTAAGGCAACTCCAGTAACCACCTGGTGCCTGAGCAACAGTGGAGCAATCTAGTTTGTACCATGCAAAGGCTCCTGTACGCATCTGATTCCAATCCGCTATTGCTTTCCGTTGTCAGCCTGTATCCAGTTATCCTGTTCCAGCCTTTAGACAGTCCACTATTGTTATCTGTTGTCATCCTGTACCCAGTTTTGCTTCCAGCCTGTATCCAGTCAGCTATTGCTGTCTGTTGTCAGCCATAATCCAGTTTTCCACTGTCTGCCAGTCTCCAGTCATTTGCTATCCACCAGTGTCCAGCAGGGGTTAACCTAGGATTTAAAGGGTGAAGACCGGGAAGGCTACGTAGACAACGCCCTTAGAGGTGGTCCTAAGCCACACTGGTGGAGTAGCCCACTGGATCCACAACCCGCTGGTCATAACAGGCGTCACATGATGTCCTTATGGTTCCCTTACTGAGCCATAGGCACTCCATGTACCATCATACAGTGCCCTGTTATGATACCAAAGCCTCTTGCCAAAAATACCTCTTTAATATTTGATTTAATCTACTGCATAATTGTCTTTCCTTTGGATTCCGTATGAATCAGAGAGAAAAGGTCTCTTTTCATCTTTTCAGAGGTCTATGGAGGTACAGTATGGGCCAACAGTTTTCTATGGGTGTTGTATTACAGCTTAGTGCAAGTACACAATTTTGTGGAGTTGTAATATGGCCATGTACAAAAAGGTTCTAGACACTTTTTATGAATCTCAATAATTATTAATTAAAAAATAATAATTCAAAAAATATAAAATATATATATATATATATATATATATATATATACAACGAAGAAATAAAATTAAAAATAAAATAATATATATATATATATATATATATATATATATATATATATATATATATATATATTTATTTATTTTATTTTATTTTTTATTTATACAACCAAGTAACAGTGGAATATTATAGGTTTTACCAATTTCATTTATTTTCTACCATGGTGCATTTATTTTCCAAAAAGTACTAGTAGTTTAAGCTTTAGGTTATTAAGGGGAGTATTAGTCGTCAAGATAGCGTATACATTATTTTTTGTAGGATATCTTATTTTAAGATTTCAACAACATATAATTACAGCTATAATTCTCCTCCAAAAAGTGTAAAATAGTTGATGAGAAGGTAGAAATTATAATCACAATACTAACACAAATGCCCTAACCTTATACTTGATCTAGGCCTCATGCACACGGCTGTGCCCATAATCACGGTCCGCGATTATGAGCACGGCCTGCAGCTGGCGGCCGCAGGCAGCCACCCGCATTTTTGGTCCGTGCTCCCATATAAAGTATGGGAGCACCATCCATAAAAAGAAAAAGATAGGCAATGTCCTATTTTGCAGAGGCTTTCTACGACCCGGACACCTTCCCGCAAATATACGGAAAGATGTCCGTGGTTAATAGAAATTAATGGGTCCATAATTGCGGACCGTAATTACGGTCTGCAATTATGGACACAATCTACGGCCATGTGCATGAGGCCTTAGCTCTTTAAAGTCTGCAATCTTTAGAAGATTCTGTTTAATTGAATAAAAAAAAAAAAATTGAAAAAATCTTTAATTTCGTGTTCTGTTCTGCAATATGTGTGAGGACAGAGTGTCTTATCAGTTCAAGAAGGTTTTCAAGTATTTAGAAATATAATTTATCCTTAATATGCATCTCAGAAATGATCCAGCTGAACTGCATCTCCCCTGATAATTGGTACTGATGGATACACCTGCAGCCATAAACTCTGCTGTATGATGCCTCTGTACAATGTCACATTACAGAGATATTCTCCTATAGAAGCAATGCTACTAGGGGATAATATCTCTATAATACGGCATTCAGTGATGTATGACACAATGTTTTTCTGATGAATTCATACTGAAATTTAAAGAGGCTCTGTCACCAGATTTTCAAACCCCTATCTCCTATTGCAGCAGATCGGCCAAATTATGACCATTTTTATATTTGTGCAAATGAGGCTTTCTTATGTACAACTGGGCGTGTTTAAAGTTATGTCCAAGTGAGCGTGTATTGTGTGTGTACATCTGGGCGTTTTTACTTGTTTTACTAGCTGGGCGTTGTGAATAGAAGTGTATGATGCTGACGAATCAGCATAATCCACTTCTCTTCGTTACCACCCAGCTTCTGGCAGTGCAGACACACAGCGTGTCCTCGCGAGATCACGCTGTGACGTCACTCACTTCCTCCCACAGGAACTTCATCGCGTCGGACGAGCGAGGACACGCTGTGTGTTTATTAACCTGCCAGAAGCTGGGAGGTAACGAAGAGAAGTGGATGATGCTGATTCGTCAGCATCATACACTTCTATTCACAACGCCCAGCTAGTAAAACAAGTAAAAACGCCCAGATGTAACGAACACAATACACGCCCAGTTGGACATAACTTTAAACACGCCCAGTTGTACATAAGAAAGGTTCATTTGCATAAATCTAAAAATGGTCATAACTTGGCCAAAAATGCTCGTTTTTAAAAAAAAAAAAAACTTTACTGTTATCTACATTGCAGCGCCGATCTGCTGCAATAGGAGATAGGGGCTTGAAAATCTGGTGACAGAGCCTCTTTAACATAAAAAACCTCTGCCTACTTGTGTATGAAGTCGCATGCTTGTATTTTAGAGCTGTAATACAACACTTTACCACTTGGACGTTGTACAGTGCCATAATGTGCTGGATAGCATCAGGACTTTTGCCCCCATTATCGGAGGACTTCATTATTTTTGAGTTATCTCTTTCAATTTTCCAGTAGTGATTTAATGTGCGTTTTACTCAAATTGCCACCATGTTTTTTATCCTTGGATAAGCTAGAGAGACCCTCTACCACCATTTCTTCAAAAATGTTGATGCAATGGGTATCACCAATGGGGGGGGGGCTTGTGATCTCACATTCAAGATCAGTGAAAGGACCAGTTCCTATGTCTCCTTGTCTCTCTTCCCACAAATTTTCAAGGAATCTAAGATCAGGAAGATCCTCCTCCGCAATGCCCATTGTCATTTATTGCGGTCAGCAATTTTCGTAAATTTTTCTTGTGAACAAATGACGAGTGCAGTCAATTTTTCTATATTTACTTGAAGAGCCCTTTCTTTTTTCTCACATTCAGAGTCTACTGCGAAGGCTTTGTTATGCTCAATAGTTTCTATTAAATTACTTACACATCAATCAAGAATAGTTTAATCTTCCTTCACAAGGAAGATATTGGTCTCAGAGAGCTCTCTGTTAGGGAATATTCACACGCAGTGTTTTCAGACGTAATTCGTGCGTTTTATACCTCTAATTACGCCTGAAAAAATGCCCCTAATACGCCTACAAACATCTGCCCATTGCTTTCAATGGGAATTACGATGTTCTGTTCCCACAAGCCATTATTTTACGGGTCGCTGACAAAATACGGCGGGTAAAATGACGGCTCTTCAAAAGAAGTGTTTTTGGAGGCGTTTTTCCTTGACTCTATGGAAAACAGCTCCAAAAACGGCCGTAAAAAACGCAGCAAAAAACGTAGCGAAAATCGCGAGTGGCTTAAAAACGTCTGAAAATCAGGAGCTCCGTATTTTTAGACGTTTTTGAGTTTGCGTGTGAACATAGCCTCAGAACTAAATTTAGAGGATCTGACTCTCTTGGCGGCAGGGGCGTTGCTAGGGTCTTAAAATATCAGGGGCACAAGCCCCGAGACATATATTCCCTCGCCAAAAAAAAAAAAGCATATCTATAAGACTAAGGTTCCTATAGCTACATACAGTGGCGTAACTACCTCGGTAGCAGCCGTAGCGGCTGCTACGGGGCCCGGGGCTTGAGTGGGCCCGTGCCGCCAGCCGACACGCCCACCCAAATGCCCGGTGGCGCCGCTAGCAGCCATTATGGCTGCTACAGCGGTAGCGCCGCTACTGTGGGGCCCGCGCCGCCGAGCCTTACACAGGCCCTCTCATGCCTGTAGGTGTCGCTAGCACCGGAGGGGGCCCCAGTGCTAGCGGCAGCCAAATACATGTATTAGCACTGAATGGCCGGGCATGTTCCGTGCCTGACCATCCAGTGCCTTACAATGACACTGATTGGCTAGCGGCGCGATGACATCATCGCGCCGCTTCCATGCTTGGAAGGTGCTGATTGGCGGGGCAAGTCGTTCTGCCCCGCCAATCAGCGTCATTGGAGGACGCTCGTTCAACTCCTCCAGACATGCTCAGAAGAGAGCATGTCTGCATCGCCAGTGAACAGCGTGGGAACGGGATCATGTGAGTATGTCAAGTTTATATATTTTTTTCCTCCTAAAAATGTGAATGCCATTATCTATAGTGGGGGGTCTATCTACAGGGGGGGGTCGTCTTTATGTGGGCTATTATATATAGTGGGTCTATATGTGGGGCAGTAGCTACAGGGGGGTCTATATGTGGGGGTGTGGGCCACTATATACAGGGGGCTCTATATGTGGGACATTATATACAGGGGGGTCTATATGTGGGGCACCATATACAGGGGGGTCTATATGTGGGGCACTATATACAGGGGGGGTCTATATGTGGGGCACTAGCTACAGGGGAGGTCTGTATGTGGGGATGTGGGCCACTATCTACTTTGTGAAACCGCATCTCCCAGCATATCCTTACCATTGTTCCGGCTATGCTGGGAGCTGTAGTTTTACGCCGTACAAACCTATACGCAGTGGCGTAACTACCGCTATAGCAGCCGTAGCGACTTCTAAGGGGCCTGCAGCAAGAGGGGGCCCGTGCCACCCGCCGGCACGGCCCCCTCCCATGGCCGCAGGCTCCGCTAGCAGCCGCTATGGCTGCTACAGCGCGACGCCACTGAAGGGGTTGTTCCTACAAAAGACATGAATCCCCTATCCACAGGATAGGGGATACATGTGGGATCACTGGGACGCCCAGCGATGAGGAGAACGGGGGACCAAAAGTCCCCCCTAAGTTCTCCATGACAAACCTCGGACTTGCGGTGTCTGTGTCGGCAGCTCCATGGAAATGACTTGCGCACCGGTCGCACTTGTGCACAGTCGTGACCAGCGCTCCTTTCATTTTTATTGAACTGCGCAGACGCCGGAAGTCCGAGGTTCGTCATGGAGAACTTCGGGGGACTTTCTGTCCCCCGTTCTCTTTATCGTTGCCAGCGATCACACATGTATCCCCTATCCTTTGGATAGGTGATGCATGTCTTTTGTAGGACAAACTATAGGCCGTTTTTTTTGGGGGGGGGCTATATGGCGTTATCTACAGAGGGGGTCTGTATGGTGTTATCTACAGAGGGGGCTGTATGGCGTTATCTACAGAGGGGGCTGTATGGCGTTATCTACAGAGGGGGCTGTATGGCGTTATCTACAGAGGGGGCTGTATGGTGTTATCTACAGAGGGGGTCTGTATGGCGTTATCTACAGAGGGGGTCTGTATGGCGTTATCTACAGGGGGGCTGTATGGCGTTATCTACAGGGGGCTGTGTATGGTGCTATCTATAGGGGGTGCTGTGTGGTGGAATCTATAGGGAGGCACTATCTACAAGGGGGGGGGGGGTTGTGTGATACCCAGCAGAGGGGGGGCCCCAGTCAAAAGTTTGCTATGGGGCCCAGTATTTCCTAGTTACGCCCCTGGCTACATAACTGGATAAAATTGTATGCATTGTCTCAGCAGACACTATCATACATGATAGGCTTAGATACAGGGCTCCAGCAGACAGTATCACACATGATAGACTTAGGGCTCATTCAGACAAGCGTGAATCTCGTCCGTGTGCTGTACGTTGAAACAGCGCACAGCACACGGCTCCGTTGCTATCAACGGGGCTATTCACACATACATGAGTTTTTACACAGCTAGTGTCCGTTGCGTGAAACTCACTGCATGTCCTATATTAGTGTTTTTTCAAGTACCTAGCCCTCCCCCCATTGAAGTAAATGAGTGCGTGAAAACCACGGACGGCACATGGACGACATTCGTTTGCTGTCGGTGTTTCATGCATCAATTGAATAAAAAAAATTAAAAAAAGTGCTCTCATGTGCGTGAAACACATGCCACACGCAAAGCACACTGATGCAAAATACAATGCACACGACCAGATTTACGCGCGTTTTTTAAGCTCGTAAATCTGTCATGCTCGTGTGAATGTAGCCTTAGATACAGGGCCCCAGCAGTAGGTGCCCTTATTCTACTCAGGGGCAAATTTGGAATTTCTGGGGACCCAAGCAAAGTTATGTCTTGGGGCTCTAATCAAAGACACCTGTAGAGATTTCCCCACACAATGTCCCCTGTATATAGTGTCATAACCCCCCTTTATGGTTCCACACACAGTCCCCCTGCCATACATCCCCCATCCCCCTTGTAGACAGTGCCATGCAGTCCCCTGTAGGTAGTCCCACATACATGATAGGCTTATATTCATAGCCCCAGCAGACAGTATCACATGTGATAGGCTTAGATACATTGCCCAGCAGACAGTATCACACATGATAGACTTAGATACAGGGCCCCAGCAGTAAGTACCCTTGTACTAACATTTGTCCACCCCCAAAAAAATGTGTGTGCGTGTATGTATGTCTGTATATATGTGTGTATATATATGTGTGTATATATATATGAGACAGCATATCTGTAGCACTCTGACCCTATAACTATGGATAGGATTAGATACAGTGGCTCAGCAGACAGTATCACACATGATAGGATTAGATACAGGGCTCAGCTCGTTGACATTGCGGCTCCAGCGCTGGACCCAGGAAAGGTGAGAATAATAATTGTTTTGCTTTTTTATGTGTTACCATTGTTTTTTGTGTGTTTGTGTTTCTTTACAGGTTCAGATGTTGGACTACTTCGGATTCGAGGACTACATCGATGACGGCTTTTTTTTTATTCTCAATAAAATGGTTATTGAGGAATGTGTTTTTATTTTATTTTAATAAAATATTTTTCTATGTCCTTGTATTGTCTTTTGAACTTTATTACTACCGCCTCAGGCCCCATGCACACGAACGTAAAAACACCAGTAATTACGGGCCGTAATTACGCCACATTTTTACGGGCCCATGTACTTCTATTGGCCACGGATACCTCCCCGTATGCTTACGGGAAGGTGCCCATGCCGTTGAAAAATATAGAACATGTCCTATTTCAGGCAGTAATTACAGCACGGGCAGGCCCATAGAAGTCTATGGGGCTCCTGTAATTACGGGAGCGTTGCTGGGCGACGTCAGTAAATAGTCACTGTCCAGGGTGCTGAAAGAGTTAAGCGATCGGCAGTAACTGTTTCAGCACCCTGGACAGTGACTACCGATCACAATATACATCAACCTGTAAAAAAAAAGACGTTCATACTTACCCAGAACTCCCTGCTTCTTCCTCCAGTCCGGCTTCCTGGGATGACGTTTCAGCCCATTTGACCGCTGCAGCCAATCACAGGCCAATCACAGGCTGCAGCGGTCACAAGGACTACCACGTCATCCAGCGAGGTCGGGCTGGATGTCAAGAGAGGGACTCGTCACCAAGACAACGGCTGGGTAAGTATGAATTTCTTTTACATTTAATACGGAAAGGGCTGTCCCTTCTCTCTATCCTGCACTGATAGAGAGAAGCCTGCCGATTAATGTAGTGCAATTTTGCAGAGAAAACGTGCCCGTAAATACGGGTGGAATACGGGTCGAATACGTGTGACCAAGGACCTGTATTTACGCCAGTTTTTACGGGAGTACAAAAATACGTTCGTGTGCATGAGGCCTTAGTAATGACTGCTGGATGATTGACAACCTCCATTACTAAGGCAGGGCTTAGTGTTAGCCGGTGCAGAGGTCACCCAGGAGAATAAAAATATGTGGGCAGGGTCAGATTAATCTATAACCACAGTAGACCTGTGCCTATAGGAAGCCCTGGGGACAGGGTGCCAGCTTAAATGGAAACATACATATTCACAATGCGAACAGTTTATATTTTGATGCAAATTACAGGTATTTGAATGTTAATAAGGCACTTATAATGCTGTGCGAGATAGAGGACGATGGGGGGGACAATAGGAAGGCTGCAGAGGGTGCTAGATGTTGTGGGAAGCGCATCACAATGTTTTGGTTTCTATTTAGAGCAGGCAAGCATTTTGAAGCCGTACATGACTTAAAGAGGCTCTGTCATCATTTTATTAATTCCCTATCTCCTTACTAATCTAATAGGTGCCATGATGCTGATAACTGCAGTGTGATTTGTTTTAAAAGTTATGAGCATTTTTCTAAATATGCAAATGTGGCTCTAATAGCCAAATAGGAGGTGACTCTTTCTTTTCACTCTGGGCGGTGTAATGTTTTCTGTATGACGCTGTCCAATCAGCATACAGCTTCTCCCCTTCACTGCCCATATAGTCTATAGCTTCTATTCCATTGTGTATTCAACTGGCAATATCTCTGATTATGTTACAGCTAGATCTGCGATTCCTCTCCTATTTCATATGCCACCAGAACGCTGTTCTAGGTGGTCCACAGCCTGAGATATGGCTGTTTGAAGTGATCCCCCTTCCCCCTAGACCAAGGGACTCAAACTCAGCCAGGTAAATGGGCCGCACATAGTAAAAATGTAAAGCTGACGGGCCGCATTACTTTCAAGTTTGATAAAATACAAGATCATTGTTAATCAATTTGTTATTTGAACTACTATAACAATAGTACATTAATATAATAAGGGTATGTTCACACGGCTTATGTTCGACCCGTTTTTCGTGCCATAAACGGCCAAAAAACGGACGAAAAATCGGAAGCAGAACGCCTCCAAACATCTGCCAATTGATTTCAATGGGAAAAACGGCGTTCTGTTCCGACAGGGCGTTTTTTCACGCGGCCGTTTTGAAAAACGGCCTCGTAAAATTTGCCCACGAAAAAGAAGTGCATGTCGCTTCTTGAGCCGTTTTTGGAGCCGTTTTTCATTGACTCATTAGAAAAACAGCTCCAAAAACGGCCAAAAAAAACGCAGCGAAAAATGCGAGTTGCTAAAAAAACGGCTGAAAATCAGGAGCTGTTTTCCCTTGAAAACAGCTCCGTATTTTCAGAAATTTTTTAGTAAGCGTGTGAATATACCCTAATACTACATAACTATAATACTACATTACTATAACAATATTACACTACTATAATAATACTACATTACTATAACAATACTACATTCCTATAACACTACATTACTATAATACTACATTACTATAACAATACTACACTACTATAATAATACTACATTACTATAATAATACCGCTAGGTTTACACTTACGGGTTTACTCCACGTGCTTATTTTGACAATCCAGTTTTCCAGTTTAAGTGTCGCTAAATGCAGTCTGGCTGCTCAGTTGGCAGACACAAGAATGTTAAGATTGGGCAGCCCCTTTTTAGATATTGTAGATACTGCCAGCCCCCATAGATCATGCCACAGTGCCCTCTGTAGATAGTGCCACACCCACCTAGATAATGCCACAGTGACCTCTGTATATAATGCCACAGTGCCCTCTGTAGGTAATTCCACAGTGCCCTCTGTAGATACTGCCACACCCCTGTAGATAATGACACAGTGCCCTCTGTAGATAGTGCCACATCCACCTAGATAATGCCACAGTGCCCTCTGTAGATAATGCCACACCCACCTAGATAATGCCACAGTGCCCTCTGTAGCTAGTGCCACATCCACCTAGATAATGCCACAGTGCCCTCTGTAGATAGTGCCACACCCACCTAGATAATGCCACAGTGCCCTCTGTAGATAATTCTCCAATGCCCTCTGTAGATAATTCCCCATTGCCTTCTGTAGATAATTCCACATTGCCCCCTGTAGATAATGCCGCAGTGTCCCCTGTAGATAGTGCCACACACACCCCTTAGTAGATAGTGCCACACAGCCCTTTGTAGATAAGCTTTGCCTGGGCTTTGGCCGGGGATTCCTCTCCTGGATGAGCCCCTGGCATCACTGTCCATATATGGACAATTATGTCAAAGGCCTCGTCTTTCAACCGAATTCCCGACCAGTGCATCAGCAACGCGTTGGCCGGGCATTCCGGTCCAGGAGCAGCCACTGACATCACTGTCCATATATGGACAGTTACGTTAGAGGCCTCGTCTATCAGCGGAATGCCCGACCAGTATGTGGGCAACGCGCTGGCCAGGAATTCCTGTCCAGGGGAGCCACTGACTTCACTGTCCATATATGGACAGTTACATCAGGGGCCAGGTCTACCAGCGGAATCCTTGGCTAGAGCGCCCTGCTAGGGATTCCAGTAGAGAAAGGGGTGTAGCGCTGTCCACAGGGTTGGGTGCGTGGTGTGGCACAATCTACAGAGGGGTGTGTGTAGTGCCCCTCTTTCGGCATACTCTCTGCTCTCCCGCTGTCAGCTGGCCGCAGATGACAGCTTCAGGGGCCGCATCCGACCTCTGCTCTAGTGTAAAGGATCTGCCAGGCACTACGTCTGGGTATACTCCCAGGATTAATCAGTTGACACCTGAGGCCAGACCTCTGAGACTGACACCTGCTCCCACCAATCAGGGTGGCAGGCTCAGGAGTGGGAGAGCCTATCGCGGCCTGGTCAGTCAGAGTTAGCTCCGCCCCCTGTCCATTTATACCTGCCGTTTTCTCTTCCTCCTTGCTTGTTATTCTTCTTGGATTCCTGGCCCCACTGCTGCCTTGCTCCAGCCTGCTTCTGCCGTGCTTCTGCCTTGCTTCAGTTCCGTTTATCCTGCGTTGCTCTGCCCCTGGCTTGCTTCTGCTCCGTGCTCCCGTTTGTATACTCCACTACTTCCTGATCCTGACTGGCTCATTCACCGCTCCGTTTCCTCGCGGCGTTCCGTGGGCTACTGTATTCCCTTGCGTGTTCCCTGTTTGTACTCCCTTGCACTTAGACAGCGTAGGGACCGCCGCCAAGTTGTACCCCGTCGCCTAGGGCGGGTCGTTGCAAGTAGGCAGGGACAGGGCGGTGGGTAGATTAGGGCTCACTTGTTCCCTTCACCTCCTTCCTGCCATTACATCTAGACTGTCTCTCACACTGTGTGAAGCAGGTTCATGCTGATAGGACAGAGTCAGAGGCTGTGAGGAGGCTCCACCTCAGGAGAATCACTGCTGTTACCTCCCACTTGACTAATAAAGGTCAATTTACAAATTTAGAAAAAAGCTCATAACTTTTAAAATAATAAACGTTTTGGGACACAATTTTCACTAGTAGTATCAGTGGGACAGGGCCTATTAGATTAGCTAGGTGATAGGGCATTACTAAACTAGTGACAGAGCCTCTTTAAGGCTTTGACAACTTGATGAGTGAAGTTTAAGGTGCTTGAAAACCTGTGCCTACAGGCTTCTGAGATGTAAATCAGGCACTCTATGTAGGGAAGCAAGTAATCCAAAACTCAGCACAAGAGGAATGAACAAATCTCACCTGTAAGAGGCTGAGCAGGACTTAAGCAATTCCCCCCACCCAGGGGCCCCGATCCCGTACAGCTACCAATCATGGAAGTTAACATGACATGACAATTCCTCCCCTGAAACTTACAGGTAAACATTTTTTTGGCCATTGTGGCATCCTGTTGTATGAAGATCTTTCATGCGCATCTCCGGGTTACATCCTAACTAAGCATCATTTAATGGACCCCATTGTGACTCCGGTCCCGATAAAGTTCACAGGCTAGGATGGTGAATGCTCAGTGGTCCAGTCATTGCTCTCAGAGTACAGTTCGTCTAATACTCACAGGATGGTAAGTTTTCATTATGCAGAGATTCTGTCCTGTCTACCCCAGTTTTTTTCTGAACACAACTTCCAATTTACATTATGTCAATTGCACCAATTAAGTTTAAAGTGGTTGATTATGTTTTAAACACAGTTCAGCTTCATAAAAAGTACATTTATTTAAGGGGTTTTCCCAATATTGGAAGCAATGCCATTTTGCTAGGATCCTGCCGAGTCTCAATCCGTCATTTTATTTTAGGGATTGGTTGGACTCCCGGAGGTCGGACCTCTAATAATCCTAGCAATATGCCATAACATTATTACATGAGCATACCCCTTTAAAGGGAATGTGTCGCCAAATAATAGTTTTTTTTAACCCCTTAAGGACCCAGTCTAGTTTTGGCCTTAAGGCTCAGAGCCCATATTTCAAATCTGACATATTTCACTTTATGTGGTAATAACATCGGAATGCTTAAACCTACCCAAGTGATTCTGAGATTGTTTTCTCTTGACACATTGGGCTTCATGTTCGTGGTAAAATTTGGTCGATATAGTCAGTGTTTATTGGTGAAAAATTGCAAAATTTTGAGAACATTTTGAAAAAATTGCATTTTTCAGAATTTAAATGCATCTGCTTGTAAAACAGACGGTTATACCACCAAAAATAGTTACTAGTTCAAATTTCCCATATGTCTACTTTAGATCGGCATCATTTTTTTAACATTCTTTTATTTTTCTTGGACGTTACAAGGCTTAGAACATAAACAGCAATTTCTCATATTTTTAAGAAAATTTCAAAAGCCTTTTTTTTTAGGTACCTGTTCGGTTCTGAAGTGGCTTTGAGGGGCCTATGTATTAGAAACCACGATAAAACACCCCATTTTAAAAACTAGACCCCTCAATGTATTCAAAACAGCATTTAGAAAGTTTTTTAACCCTTCAGGCATTTCACAGGAATTAAAGCAAAGTGGAGGTGAAATTTGAAAATGTCATTTTTTTTTGCTGAATTTCAACAATATTAAAAAAAAATTCTGTAACACAGAAAGTTTTACCAGAGAAACACTACTAAATAAGTATTGTCCAGATTCTGCAGTTTTTAGAAATGTCCCACATGTGTCTCCAGTGCGCTCGTGGACTAAAACACAAGCCCCAGAAGCAAAGAAGCACCTAGTGCATTTTGAGGCCTCTTTTTTATTATAATATATTTTAGGCAGCATGCCAGGTTTGAAGAGGTGTTGAGCTGCCAAAACAGTAAGAATTCCCCATTAGTGACCCCATTTTGGAAACTACACTCCTCAAGGAATTCATTTATGGTTGTTGTTATCATTTTAACCGCATAGTTTTTTCACAGCACCTACTTGAATTGGGCTGTGAAATTAAAAAAATTTAATTTTTTCCAATAAGATGTAATTTCTGATCAAAATTTCTTATTTTCACAGGGAAAAAAATACCCTATTTTGTTGCCCAATTTGTCCTTAGTGCGGCAATACCACATTTGTGGGGATAAAATGCCGTTTGGGCCCATGGGAGGGCTCAGAAGGAAAGGAGCGCTATGTGTTTGTTGGAGTCCAGATTTTGCTGGATTGGTTTTCGGGTGCCATGTCGCATTTGCAGAGCCCCAGAGGTATCAAAGCAATGGAAACCCACCAGAACTGACCCGATTTTGGAAACTACACCCCTTAAGGAATTCATATATGGTTGTTGTTACCATTTTGACCGCACAGTTTTTTTCACAGCACCTATTTGAATTGGGCTGTGAAATTAAAAAAATTTCATTTTTTCCAATAAGATGTAATTTTTTATCAAAATTTCTTATTTTCACAGGGAACAAAATACAGGTGTTGGACCATATTGACCCCATAGTTTTATCACAGAACTTATTTGAATTGGGCTGGGAATTAAAACGTGGGAGAGCTCAGAAGGAAAGGACCACCATTTGGCCTACTGGGGATTTGCTGGTGCGAAGTCATGTATGCAGAAGCCCCTGAGGTACCAGTACAGATGAAACCCCCGAGAAGTGACCCCGTTTCAAAAACTACACCCCCTAAGGCATTCATCTGGAGGTGTAGTGAGCATTTTGACCCCATAGGTATTGTGTAAAAGATAATGCACAGCAGATGGTGCAGAGTGAGATTTGCAAATTTTTAATGTGGGTTCTCACGGGTACGGCAATACTCTACATGTGGCTGTTATCAGCTGCCTGGGCACACAGCAGGGCCCAGAGGGGAAAGACGAGGGGGGATAAACTGTGCGGAGTGCATCAGGGTAAGTAAAATTTGGGTAGATTAAAAATCAAGGGATGTATGACAATTTTAAAACACTCTTTCATACAGAGCTGTGCTTTTAGGGACACGTGTCACATTGATATATTATGTCCTCCCTTATCCCCCTCTTATAGCAGACTTTGCACCTCTTTTGACTTTTTCCCTTCCTGCCAGTTTGGGGAACTTCTCCTGGAAAGTGTTGCCGCCCTGGTACGATGCGTGTGGCCCCGCTTCCAAAAGTACTGGGTGCCCCCCCTTCTTGGTCCCTAAAGATTAGGTTCTTGATAATCACCTCTTGAATTTCCAGGAAAGTTCCCCTCTGGCCTGTACATCGACGTAGCACATACGCATTGTACAATGCCATCGGTATGATGTGCACGGCCAGCTTCTTATACCACACCGCATGGCGCTGTAGGGCTTCAGGACTTGATCTGACAAGTCCACCCCTCCCATGTACCTATTGTAGTCCAGGATGCAGTCTGGTTTGGGGGTCTCTGTACTGGTACCTCGTACAGGTACATGGGTACTGGTGTGACATCTCTCCTGTCCTTGTACTTGACACACAATATGTTGCTGCTAGAATGTGCCCTGCTCTCACCCCTTCTGAGTGTTTGCCCAAGCAGAGTCATAGGGAGGCCTCTCAGATTTCTTCTAGCAGTGCCACATGCCGCAATACTTCTGGAAGTGAGGCCGTTGAAGAGTGGGACGCTGGTATAAAAATTATCCAGGTAGAGGTGGTAACCCTGGTCCAGCAGTGGCTGCACCAAATCCCACACAATTTTTGCATTAACTCCCAGTAAGGGGGGGGGGGGGCATTCTGGGGGCTGAATACTACTGTCCTTCCTTCATATATCCTAAATTTGTAGGTATACCCTGATGCACTCTCGCACAGCTTATACATCTTCACACCATACCTTGCCCTCCTACCCGGCAGGTACTGGCGGAATTGAACCCTCCCTTTAAAATGTACCAAGGACTCATCAATAGACATACAATTCTCGGGGGTGTATGCTTGGGAAAACCGGGCACTTAAATGGTCTAATAGGGGTCTCCGTTTATACAAACGGTCAAAACTGGGGCATCTCGGGGTGGGCACTGCTCATCATCAGTATAATGTAAGACGCAAAGTATTGCCTAATTTGTTTATTTTTTTAAGTTCCAGTTCAGATCTGAAGTTGCTTTGAGGGGCCCATATATTAGACACCCCTATGAAACACCCCATTTTAGAAACTAGACCCCTCAAAGTATTCACAACAGCATTTAGAAAGTTTATGAACCCTTTAGGTGTTTCACGGGAATTTAGAGCAAAGTAGAGGTGAAATGTACTTTTTTTTTTGTCAGAAAATCCTTTTTATACAATTTTTTTTTATAACACAAAAGGTTTCATCAGAGAAACGCAACTTAATACTTATTGCCCAGATTCTGCAGTTTTGAGAAATATCCCACATGTGGCCCTAGTGCGGTAATGGACTGAAGCACCGGCCTCCGAAGCAAAGGAGCAGCTAGAGGATTTTGAGGGCTCCTTTTTATTAGGCACCATGTCCGATTTGAAGAGGTTTTGTTGTACCAAAACAGTGGAAAAGCCCAAAAAGTGACCACATTTTGGAAACTAGACGCCTTGAGGAATTCATTGCAGTTTTCATGGGGTGCATGCAACTTTTTGATCAGTTTTTATTATATTTTTAAGTGGCGTGGTGACTAAAAAACAGCAATTCTACTCGTGTTTATGCGGCGATACCAATTATGTATAGTTTATTTGTTTGTTTATATATTTGTATTAATAATAAAGGACTGATAAGGGAAAAAGGGGGAATTTTACTTTTATCACTTTTAAAACTTTTATTTTCTTATTTTTACACATCTTTTTTTAACTTTTTTTTAACTTTATTACTTTGTCCCACTAGGGGACTTGAGGGCAGGAGTGTATAAGAGCTGTCAGCTACTCACTGACAGCAAGCACAGTGGGTCCTGACTTTGTCGACGATGGTGGCTTAACCCCTAAAAAGCCGCGATCTCTATTGAACGCGGCTTTTAAGGGGTTAATCAGTGGGGACACAGCGATTGGTCCCCGCTGTAGGAGCTGCGGCAACTGCTGTACGAGACAGCAGCTATCACAGCTCCTGTATGTGTCGGAAGGACGGCCGAAACGGCCGTTACTCCTGTGACTTACTATTAGGTCATGGAGCGCGAACGATACAGCTACTATGACCTAATAGTACGTCCAGAAGTGGGAAGGGGTTAAAGTAAGTTACTTATTTTTATTATATTTTTTACGTTTTTTTGCTGTATTTTTTTTTCTTCCACACAGTTGAAAGTATTAAAAATTAAATAATAATTTGACATGTTTTTTGACTATGTTAGCCGCCAGAGGGAGCACTTTGGAGAATTACAGCAAGGTGAATCAGGCGAAGCAGCCTGACCTACAGCTGCTGTAAATGTGGGAGAGAGACTCACACCCTCCCTATTTTTGACTACAAGCCAGGAAAAGGTGTCTTCAAATTGCTAAGCAGTGTCCAGCTCCCATTTTGGGAGTGTTTTTGGCAGGAGCTACAGGACACACCAAAAGGCTAAGAATGATGAAAGTCAAGAGGGAAGACCCTGTGGTGAATGACTTTTCAGGTGACAGGTTCACACGGCCTGTATTTGACTCCGTTTTTGATGCATTTTACGCTCCAAAAAACGCGCCAAACGCCTGATTAATTTGCCCATTTACATCAATGGGAAAGCGCGCCATTAGTACATACAACACGATTTTTTACTTAAGCGTTTTTTTTTTAATGTTTATTCAATACAATATAAAATTCCATACAAGTAAGGAATAAAGAAAACTAGCTTGCTCGGGAGGTTGACTTACGGTATGGATAGAGTAAAAGCTCACTATTTAAATACCTCTCAGTATGAATTTAATTGCTCCCTCTCGATATGCTAGAGAGTTTAAATAATGTTATTGGAAGCATAAAAGAAATTAAATGAAGCAATATATTCATTACAGATTTAGGCCTCATGCGCACGAAGGTAAAAAAGCCCGTAATTACGGGCCTGTAGACCTCTATTGGCCACGGGTACCTTCCTGTTTGTTTACGGGAAGTTGCCCGGGCCATTGAAAAATATAGAACATGTCCTATTTCAGGCCGTAATTATGGCACTGGCAGGCCAATATAAGGCTTCATGCCCGCTTGAGTCTTTTTCTTCAGGGTGCTAGCCATTTTTCAGACGGCTAGCACCCTGCCCCATTAATTTCATTGGGGCCATGCACACTTCAGTTTTTTTGACGGTCCCGTTGCTCCGTTCCGACAAAAGTAGAGCATGCCCTACTTTGGTCCGAGATTCCGTGACCGTGAGGCCCATGCAAGTCAACGGGGCCGTCAAAAAAACTGAAGGCACACGGAAGGCATCCGTGTGCCGTCAGTGTGTTATGGAGCCGTTGCCTAGCAACGGCCTGGCAGGCAGAGGTACAGATACAGACAGATACTGCACTGCACTAATCGGCAGCCCCTTCTCTCTGTCATCACTGATAGAGAGAAGAGGCTGCTGATCAGTGCTGGAACGCAGTGATATTAAGAAAAATATGTTCATATGTACCCCGGCTGTTGTCTTGGTGACGCGTCCCTCTTCTAACATCCAGTCCAACCTTCCTGGATCACGTGGCAGTCCATTTGACTGCTGCAGCCTGTGATTGGCTGCAGCGGTCACATGGTCTGAAACGTCATCTCAGGAGGCCGGACTTGAGGAAGAAGCAGGCAAGCAGGGAGTTCTGGGTAAGAAGTAACTTTTTTTGCAGATTTTTTAAATGAACCATTTATCTATATTGTGAGTGCCGCACATGGAATTCCCTGTCCAGCGGTAGTCTGTCCTGGGTGCTGAAAGAGTTAAGGGGCTGCACTGATCGGATGTAACTCTTTCAGCACCCTGGACAGTGAGTACCGCTGGACAGGGAATAGCATGTGTGGCGCTCACAATATCGTGTACGTAGTGTGAACGGGTTTAAGTTTCCTCTCGGAAACTGAAACACGGAAGTGTACACGGAGTACACACGGGAAGCACACGGTTACAATCTCGGACCCACGGATCCGTGAAAAACGGCCGTGAAAACGGTGATGGAAGTGTGTATGAGGCCTAAGTCTATGGGGCTCCCGTAATTACAGGTGGCTACATGTGTGCATCCGTAATTACGGGAGCTTTGCTAGGCGACGTCAGGGGATAGTCACTGTCCAGTGTGCTGGAAGAGTTAACTGATCGGCAGTAACTCTTTCAGCACCCGGGACAGTGACTACCGCTGGAGTTAAAAGTATTAAAAGTTAACTTACCCAGAACTCCTGCTTCTTCCTCCAGTCCGGCCTCCCGGGATGACGTTTCATCCTATGTGACCGCTGCAGCCAATCACAGGCTAATCTCAGGCTGCAGCGGTCACATGGACTGCTTTTAAACCAATGAAAAATCGGGCTCCAAACAAACTTTCCAAAATATACATTAGATACAACTATACACATATTATTACATTTTCCTCCTACTCCCACCCCCCACCCTCCCCACCCTCTCAAGACCGATCTTGGTTGAAGAGAAAAACAAAAAGATCAAAGATTTTTACCACTCCCCCCAATAGGTTTTACAGTGTTGGCCTTGATTATAGATTTTCTCATATTACATATTTTATACTGGGAGACTGCCCCAGACTTAATTGTTTGTGAAACATTAAAAGCCTATATAGGGGGTATCCTTTTTGAAAGAATTATAAGATTAAAAAGAGCATATAATAAGATTGAGCAGGGAAAAGAACTAAGTGCAAATTTGTTGGAGGCAAATTACTTTGAAACCCCTACGGAAGCTAATTTAAAGTTGTGGCTTCAGGCCCAAGAGAAATATAAGGCCTGGCTAATCGAGAAAGCACAAAATAAATTGTTTTTCTTGGGGCAGAAAAATTTCTGTGAATCAGGAACACCAAATGAACTATTAATGATTATCATTAAAAATCAAAGTCAGAAGAGTAATATTTTGGCAATTCTTGATAAAAGAGGGAATATGATTAAGCAAGATTATGAAATTAGATCAGAATTCTTGAATTATTATTCAGAATTGTATTGCTCTGGAAAAAAGTATAATGAAGAACAATTGGAGCTCTTTCTAGATTCAATGTCTTTCTCCCCCTTGTCTGATATTCAGAAAGATGAGTTGGATCGACCAATCTCCCTGGAAGAATTAAGAAATGCATTGACTAGCGTTAGGGAATATTCACAAGCACTGGTTTCATACGTAATTCGGGTGTTTTACGTCTCGAATTACCCCTGATAAAACGTCTCCATTACGCCTACAAACATCTGCCCATTGCTTTCAAAGGGTTTTACGGTGTTCTGTTCCCACGAGGTGTTATTTTACGCGTCGCTGTCAAAATACGGTGCGTAAAAAGACACTTGCGAAAAAGAAGTGCATGTCACTTCTTGGGACGTTTTTGGAGCCGTTTTACATTGACTCCATTGAAAAACAGCTCCAATAACGTCCGTAAAATATGCCGCGAAAAACGCGAGTTGCTACAAAAATTTCTGAAAATCATGAGCTGTTTTCGCCTGAAAACAGCTCCGTATTTTCAGACGTATTTTGCTAAGCCGTGTGAACATACCCTTAAAGGAAATACAGCTCCAGGTTTGGATGGTTTCCCATTTGAACTGTATAGAACATTTGGGGAAGAACTATTACCAGCCCTGTTAAAAACATTGGGTTCGGCAGTAGTAGAGGGCAGATTGCCAAGTTCAATGGTAGAAGCTAATATAGCTTTGAGATTGAAACCAAGTAAATGCCCGGAAAGGATGGAATCTTACAGACCTATTTACCTGTTGAACACGGATGCTAAACTTTTTGCCAAAGTGTTGGCGGGAAGGTTAGCTAAAGTAATCTCTACTGTAGTACATGGTGATCAGCAGGGATTTATTTCTGTTAGAACGGTCAACCAGGTTGTCTGTCGGGTATTTGGGAATATTCAAGTTACACCAGGAGAGGGTCCCCGCTCCATTCTGTCTCTTGATGCAGTTAAAGCATTTGACAGAGTGGAGTGGGGCTATTTATGGGCAGTCATGAGAAAGCAAGGTTTTGGAGAATCTTTTACAGGAATGGTCAAATTATTATATAATGGTCCGAGAGCAAACATTAACATAAATGGTGAGAACTCAGAATTTTTCAATTTAAGTAGGGGTACAAGACAGGGTTGTCCTCTTTCTCCCCTACTCTTTGCATTGGCAATGGAACCTCTCGCCTGTTTGATCAGAGAGGATGGAAATATTATGGGTTTTGGAGCTGGAGGGGAAGAGGATACAATTATTCTATATGCTGACGACCTGCTATTTCTTTTGACGAACCCAGAAGAAAAATTGAATTATGTTATATCTATTAGTCAAATATTTGGATTCTATTCTGGTCTAAAGATCAATTGGGAAAAATCCATATTAATGCCATTAGATAAAAGTGATTTAGTATTACAAAAAATGGCATAATCTTAATATAGAAGAATGTAAGGCTATCCCAGAGTTACCATTGTTAAAACTTAGAGGGATTAGATATGCTTTGGATATAATGGAAGGAGGAAAAATCAAAACATGGGAAAAATTATCAGTTGATTTTGACTTGATGGAGAAGGAAAGATTCTCCTATATCCAATTAAAGCACGCATTTGATAAATTTAAAGATAGCAATCCTCTCAATAAAGACCATATGGATGAGAAAATACAAATGTGAAAAAAAAACCTCTCTCCAGGTTGTATAAATCCCTGATGGAAATAAAGTCAAGGAAAATAAAATTTAATTGTGTTATAAAATGGGAGAAGGAATTGAATAACGATTGTGTTCTTGATTGGAACATAATATTTCAAAATATTTGTAAAGTATCGATAAGCGTGACCCATCAGCTTATTCAGTTTAATTTGATACCTAGGCTTTACTATACGCCAGTCCTTCTGAGTAAGTTCTCTATTAACAAAGCTTCTAACTGCCCCAGATGTGGTGCAGCGGAAGCAAACTATTTGCACATGTTATGGAATTGTATTAAGATTGCTAATTGCTGACATTTTTTTGGAAAAAATAGATCCAGATATAGTGTTTCAACCCCAACTGGTATTGCTGGGTGATGACTCCGAATTAAATATTTCTAAGGAAAAAAAATGTGGATTAATAAAATTATTATTTATTGCAAAATTACTAATAGTTAGAAAATGGATCTCTAGCTCCCCACCGGAGGTTAATGCTTGGGTAAATAATGTGAAAATTATAATGAAATACGTAAGTGTTTTTAAAAAATGCGTTGCGGAAAAATAGAAGCGTCCTGACAATTCTTTGGTACGTAAAGTGCGCCAAATGTTCCCATAGTCAATGGGACTCCTAATTATCCAAAATGCGTCAAAAAACATAAAAAAAACACCTGTATTTTAATAGGCGCTTCACAAGAAACGCTCGTGTATTTTACACGCCTACACGTCGGGTTTTTTAAGCAGCGTGTGAACATGTCCCAAGGGAGTTATTTTTCATTGGCCTGTAGTTTCTATTGCAGTGCAGAGAGAAGACAGAAGTCGCTGTAGGTGAGAAGATTTTTGGTTTTTAAAATACTAACTTTATTTTTTTTTGTTTTGCAGGTTCTGCTCGACTGTTTGGATTACATCGTAGATACGCTGGACTTCTATGATCTACGTTTAAAAAAAATAATTAATGATTAACGAGGGTTGTGCGGGGGAGTTTTTTTTTTAATAAAAAAATATTTTCTTAGAGTGTATTCAAACAGTGCAATTTTAACCGCATGAAAAAAATTGTGCTAAAAACGCATGCGCTATTCAATGTGATTCTCGGCTGCACTGCACTGTGTTGCAGGTAGAAAAAAAATGTGCCTCAGAATTCCTTCAGGAGTTTTGAAGCCGATTTGAAACTGCCTGCACTTGTTTTCGCGGCAGTTTTAGTCCGCGGCCATTGAAGCTAATGCAAAAACCATGGGCAAAAATGCAACGAAAAACGCCTCCGATAAGTTTTCAATGGGAGGTCAGAGGCGGAAGCCGCAAGAAAGGAAACACTGTTTTTTTCCCCCGTGAGTGGTCAAAAGCCACCCGGAAAAAAAACGCCCCATTGAAATAAATGCGGGGAGATTTCGGGGGTTTTATGGCGCTGATTGCGACACGATTTCCGCACCAGCAAGCTCTGTGTGAACAGGGAGTTATATCTCTGTTTTTTAATACTTTATTACCACCTTAGTAATGGCAGTTGTCTGTTTGACGACATCCATTACTAAGGTGGGGCTTAGTGTTAGCCAGTAAAAAGGCTGCAACTAACTCCCCATTATTACCCCGGTACCCACCACCACAAGGGGTATCAGGAAGAGCCGGGTGTGATCCAGTACCTGACTATCTGTAGTGATGGGCGGGTACTGGGATGGCCGCAGGCTGGTATTATTAGGCTGGGAAGGGCCAAAAACTTTGACCCTTCCCACCCTGGTAATGCTGCCTGCTGCTGTGTTGTATTTGGCTGGCTATGAAAAATGGGGGGAACCCCGTGTCATTTTTGTCAATTAATTCAAGTCCCCCCCCCTATTTTCATAACCAGCCAGATACAATAAAACAGCCGCATGCTAGCATTACCAGGGTGGGAAGGTCACTGTTTTTGGCCCTTCCCGGCCTCATAATACCAGCCTGCAGCCACTCCAGTGCCCGGCCATCACTACGGATGGTCAGGTACTGGATCGTACCCGCTCTTCTTGATACCCCTGCTGGCGGTGGGTACCGGGGTAAAAATGAAAAATGGAGGGGTTAGTGCTAACTTTTTTACTGGCTAATGCGAAGCCTCACCTTAGTAATGGACGTTGTCAAATAGACAACTGTCATCAATAAGGCGGTAGTAATAAGCATTAAAAAAAACACAGACATAACAATTTTTTTTAAATTCAAATAAAAACTCCCCCACACACAAACCCCCCCAAACATGCAACCACACCACACACAGACCCCCCCCCACACAAACCGAGTGGGGGGGGGCGCTTTATGGAGCAGTGGTGCTTGCCGCTGATTCTTGAAAACAGCTAATAAGCGTCTGTGAAAGATAAGCAGCGCATGTGTACCGCTGATCTTTAATAGCCACCAATCAGCTGTTTTGAAGGAACAGCGGCGAGCACAGCTGCTCCGTCGGGCAGCGGCAAGCACACCTGCTCTGTCGAGTGCCCACCCACACACAAGCACAACCCCCCCAAACATTCAACAGAGCCATACACAGACACCCACATAAACACCCCGCGCGCGCACACAAACACACACACACACACCTTACCTGCAGCCGGTCTTCTCCAAAATGGCGTCGGATTTCCCCCTACAAACCAGCTTCTATGCTGGGTCGCTCTGTATTGCATATGCGCAGTATAGAGCGAGATGCCAGAAGCACATGTTGTAAGGAACCGGTCCCGTTCGTTATGTCCTATGCCCTGTAGCTGCCATATTCCATCTGTGTATGTGTCGTTAAGAGACACATACACAGATGGAATAAAACATGGCATCCCCCAGTAGAGTAAAAAAGTATTAATAAAAAAAAAAAAACATTTTATGTGAAAAAATATATCAAGTACATATAAATTTTTACATATAAGTACATATAAAATGTTTATAAAAACACATACATTAATAAAAAAAAATCTTGACACCTTTCCTTTAAATCTTTTAGAATAAAAAGTAGAAGACTTAGTGAGATTCCGTTTTCCTGTAAATTCGCTCTTACGTGTGGCTTTAAAAGTTCATCTGTCAGATTCTGAAACTAAGTAAAGAGAATTTTTGGCTTCATCTGTGAATCTAGCCCCGCTCGAGGTTTCCTAATATTTACTTTCTCATGTTCATGCTGTGTCATCCAGTTTTTCTATACTTTTAATGATTGGATTTTCTTCTAGTGAACGACATACTTAAGATCATAACAAATGTCAATTTCATATACATCACACAGTCCTGGTCATTTTCCTTCCTTTATTAGAGTTGTGTTATTTTTTATGATCGTGTCATCTCTAAATTCTTTTTTTATAACTCAAAGGATAATAACTGGATTACAGGAGAAAAACAACAGACTTCTTCAAGATACATCATCATTAACTTATTTCTTTTAAGAAAAGTCACAACCATTTATTTGGCTTCTTTTACAGTTTGAGTATAAATATATTTAATTTGACACAAATATTATCTTTGTGAAAAAAAACGGTCCCCCTAAATAACCAATTGCACATAGAGCAGCAATAATTGGGAACAAAATCTTTCTAGAATTTGAGATCAGGTTTTCAGATCAAATTTGAGAGCTGATAGCCGTGATTGCAATTCAGACATAGTGGTGGATTTTCATATGTGGATCAAATCTTTATTAGCCAATTATATTTCATCTTTAACTTATGGACAGATAACCCAACCGCAGTCCCGGATTCTGGGTGGTGTCCCGCTGTCCCAGGCGTCCGGTGGTATGTGCGATTTCAACTGTATCTGCGTCAGGATGCAGATACATTTGAATCCAATGGTGAAGCAGGGAGCTCCCTATTTCCTATGTAACGCTGGTCGTGAGCGGCTTGGCACAGACAGGCGCGATGCAGTGACGTCATCGCGCCTGTCTGTGCCGAGCTGCTCATAGCACAGAGCGGAGAGCAGAGGTATCTCTTCCATTCATCGTAGGAACGGGGCTATGTGAGTATTTATATTTATTAGGCAGTAATGTGGCATTATACTGTTTAATGTCAGCTGTGGGAGCATTTTACTGCATGGGGCAGCTATGGGGCATTATACTGCATGGGGCATCTATGGGACATTATACTGTATGGGGGTATTATACTGTATGGGGCAGCTGTGGGCATTTACAGTATGGGGGCATCTATGGTGCATTATACCGTAAATCTGTAATCTGTGTGGGCATTATACTGAATGGGGCATCTGTGTGGGCATTATACTTTATGGGGGCATCTATGGGAGCATTATACTGGGTGGGGGCAGCTATTTAGCAGTATACTCTGTGTGGGAGGCACTGTGGGGCGTTATACTATGTGGAGGCCACTATGGGGGCATTATACTGTGTGGGGGGTGGCTATGGGGACATTATACTGTGTATGGGCATCTATGGAGCCATTAAACTGTGGGGATGCACTATGAGAGCATTATACTCTGTGGGGTGTGTATGGGCAGGGATTGGGCAGGGTTAGAGGCGTGGCTTAACAGGGAAAAAATTTGCCCTGTTGTCCCTCTTTGCAATACTTGAAAGTTGTGAGGTAGGCTGACCCTATATGAAAGCTTAACATTTTCAACATGACTGTAAACAATTGCCACAAATAAAATATAAGGGCTAGATCTTTGCTTTCTGAATCATTTAAAGAGGCTCTGTCACCAGATTATATCTTTTTGACAAATTTATGAGCAATTTTAGGTTTATGCTAATTAGTTTCTTAATAGACAACTGGACGTGTTTTTACTTTTTACCAACTGGGCGTTGTACAGAGGAGTGTATGACGCTGACCAATCAGTGACTAATCAGTGTCCAATCAGCGTCATACACTTCTCATTGTTCCAGCCCAGCTTCTTTCACTGCACAATCACACTGTGGAACAATGGTCTGGAACAATAAGAAGTGTATGACGCTGATTGGTCACTGATTGGTCAGCGTCATACACTCCTCTGTACAACGCCCAGTTGGTAAAAAGTAAAAACATGCCCAGTAGTCTATTAAGAAACTCATTAGCATAAATCTAAAATTGCTCATAACCTTGTCAAAAATGATTGTTTTTCAAAATAAAAACCCCTGTTGTTATCTACATTACAGTGCCGATCAGATTATGTAGGAGATAGGGCACTTATAATCTGGTGACAGAGCCTCTTTAAAATCCCATTAGCTTTCAAATGACACCAAGAATAAAGCTCAGGCCGTAATATTCAAAGCACAGCGCTCATTAAAATTCAGGGAGCAGGGTAAAAAGTCAGGGAGCAGGATAAAAAGTCAGGGAGCACGGTAAAAAGTCAGGGAGCAGGGTAAAAAGTTTTACTTCCTGGCTCTGTGTCTGTGTGAGGTAGGAGTGGGAGCTGCAAGCGAGAGCAGAAAAAAAGAACAGAGTCCTTCACTGTCATCTCTCCTCCTGTACGGCCTTCTAATGAAGTGTGTATACATGAACTTTTGTGATCACATTCTTCACTAACCAAAAAGGATACTGTGATCTCTGATTGTCACATATTGTGTGACTTTTTTTTTAATAAAAGGGTGAAAATATGAGCAGTTGTACATCTAATCAGCGTCTTCGTCTATTTAGGACATTTGTCGACTCCATGACTCGAATGTTTGGATGGCAAAGATCATCCCATACCTTGATGTCTTTAAGCTCCATGTTATAAATAAGGGGGTGTAGGGGATAATGAATAATTACGGATGTAGCCATCTTTATCTTGACTCTGATAACTTGCTGCAGCGTGATATCACACAACAAAAGCCATTGAAATGTCATTGAAAAAGTCAAGATAAGAGATTTTTCCACTGTGTATTTAATGCGTTAAAAGTCATGATGGAGACGACTACATCTCTACATAGAGCATGTAGTAATTTTATGGTGTCGCTTTGTTGCCTTTGAGGCTGGGTTCACACGACCATGTTACGTCCGTAATGTACGGAACGTATTTCGGCCGGAAGACCCGGACCGAACACAGTGCAGGGAGCCGGGCTCCTAGCATCATAGTGATGTACGATGCTAGGAGTCCCTGCCTCGCTGCAGGACAACTGTCCCATACTGTAATCATGATTACAGTACGGGACAGTAGTTCCACGCAGAGGCAGGGACTCCTAGCGTCGTACATAACTATGATGCTAGGAGCCCGGCCCCCTGCACTGTGTTCGGTCCGGGTCTTCCGGCCGAAATACGTTCCGTACTTTACGCGCGTAACATGGTCGTGTGAAACCAGCCTGAAGGTACAGACATACTTGTTCCAGTTACATCAGAAACACTAGATTGTTGTTTTTTTGTCTATAAAAGCAAAAGCGTCTAGAAGCATACAATACATTTAATGCACACTTTTATGATACTCTAAGGGTATATTCACACAGTTAACAAAATACGGCTGAATATATGGAGCTGTTTTCAAAGGAAAACCGCTACTGATTTTCAGGCGTTTTTTTAATCAAACTAGCGTTTTTGCAGCATTTTTTACGGCAATTTTTGGAACTGTTTTTCTATTGAGTCAATAAAAAATGGCTCCAAAAACGTCTCAAGAAGTGACATGCACTTCTTTTTACGAGGCGTCTGTTTACGCGGCATTTTTAAAAAAATGAGGCGTAAAAAAAATGCCCCGTCGGAACGGAACACTGTATTTCCCATTGAAATCAATGGGCAGATGTTTGCAGGCATTCTGCTTCTGATTTTTCAGCTGTTTTTCATGATGTTTACGGCTTGAAAAACAGCTGAAAATAGCCCGTGTAAACATACCCTTACATTCAAGCTCCAATGACTGCAAATTTACCATCACTGACCATCTCTGGCCATGATCTACTTTCTTCTCCGACACCACAGTGTACCCAGCCAAAACCCATCATGCATACAAAAATACAAATATTTTGTTAATGTTATTATTGTAAAATTATTAGTTGCAATGAATAATGAATTCTGCATCCAAAATAGAGCAAAAAACATTTGTAAATATTATGCACAAAGCCATGTTTTACGGATATATAAAACAATCCCATAGCTATACTGCACCTCTGTAAACATCGGTTTTCTATGGAGGCACACATTGGAATAATAAATTCCGTGAAAATCTGCATGTCATCTCTTGGTGGTATTCAATGCTGAAAAGAGCAAAATACATTGTCCCTTGGAGTGTGTATGAATCTGTAATTTGGCGCCCTAGGGACTAGCATGTGCCCGGGTGGTTCTGCCAGTGCGCTAGGCTTTGAATGGAACGACAAGGCAAATGCTCGACTGCGGCTTCATTTAAACTCCTCCTAGCCGCGGTGTTGCACATGGGGAAAATGGAGCAGCTCGTTTTGGCGATTGGTGGCATACCCCGTGGTTGAACCCCACCAAACTAGCATTATTCACCTAACCAATGAACTGGTGAAAAATGCTTTAGGCTGGAATAGGACGTTAAAAATATAAAGCAGAACAGAGTCCTTAGATGTCTGACTTTGTGTCTTTTTGTGTGTATTCATCTGCAGCAGTTCCCATAATCCTACACTGAAGGTGATGGGCTTTCATGTGTAAAGTTCTTTAATATGTACTTCGACCACATGAAATATTTCATAAAATTATAATTAACATGGGCTTCTTTCTTTTATATATCTGTGTAGTTTTATATTCTTTAGAAATCTTTAGAAACACAGATTGTAGAACCCTTTGAAGAATATTTTACTGCTAAGTTGTATTTTATCTTTCTGGCTATTAGTCCCTTCACATTATACTTATAATTACAAAAGTAATACTTGTGGTAAACTGTCTGAAGAACGTTGCATTTCATAAAATAAGATAAAAAAAACCTTCTCTACAAAATAAAATGCTTTATAATAATAAGGAGAGAAAGAGGAATAACCCGGTGAAGAGATAGTTATCATAAAGCTTCATAGCGAACACTAGAATAGACCTGATCTACTGCCTATATAAATTGGCCGCTTGCATTGATACATTGTTTTCATGCGACCAGATTGTTGTACTAACTTGTTAATTCTCCTGTGTATTGTAGTATAAAGGATCTGATAGCTCCCCTGTGTAGCATAGTATAGAGGATCTCTCAGCTCCCCTGTGTGGTGTGGTATGGAGGATCTGTCAGCTCTCCTGTCTGGTGTAGTATAGAGGATCTGTCAGCTCTCCTGTGTGGTGTAGTATAGTATAGAGGACCTGTCAGGACTGCCTATATAGATTGGCCCCTTGCAAAGGTACATTGTTTCCATGCAACCAGATTGTAGTACTAAAAAAAGGACCTGTTAGTTCTTCTGTGTAGTTTAGTATAAAGGATCTGATAGCTCTCCTGTGTGGTGTAGTATAGAGGATCTATCAGCTCTCCTGTGTAGCGTAGTATAGAGAATCTCTCAGCTCTCCTGTGTGGTGTGATATAGAGGAGCTGTCAGCTCTCCTGTCTTGTGTAGTATAGAGGATCTGTCAGCTCTTATGTGTAGTGTAGCTTAGAGGATCTCTCAGCTCTCCTGTGTGGTGTAGTATAGGGGATCTGTCAGCTCTCCTGTGTGGTGTAGTATAGAGGAGCTGTCAGTTCTCCTGTGAGATGTAGTATAGAGAATTTGTCAGCTCTCCTGTGTGGTGTAGTATAGAGGATCAGTCAGCTCTCCTGTGTGATGTAGTATAGAGGATCAGTCAGTTCTCCTGTGTGGTGTAGTGTAGAGGATCTGTCAGCTCTCCTGTGTGGTGTAGTATAGAGGATCTGTCAGCTATCCTGTCTGGTGTAGTATTGAGGATCTGTCAGCTCTCCTGTGTGGTGTATTATAGAGGATCTGTCAGGACTGCCTATATAGATTGGCCCCTTGCAAAGATACATTGTTTCCATGCAACCAGATTGTAGTACTAAAAAAAGGACCTGTTAGCTCTCCTGTGTAGTTTAGTATAAAGGATCTGATAGCTCTCCTGTGTGGTGTAGTATAGAGGATCTATCAGCTCTCCTGTGTAGCGTAGTATAGAGAATCTCTCAGCTCTCCTGTGTGGTGTGGTATAGAGGAGCTGTCAGCTCTCCTGTGTGGTGTAGTATAGAGGATCTGTCAGCTCTTCTGTGTAGTGTAGTGTAGTATAGAGGATCTCTCAGCTCTCCTGTGTGGTGTAGTATAGGGGATCTGTCAGCTCTCCTGTGTGGTGTAGTATAGGGGATCTGTCAGCTCTCCTGTGTGGTGTAGCATAGAGGATATGTCAGCTCTCCTGTGTGGTGTAGTATAGAGGATATGTCAGCTCTCCTGTGTGGTGTAGTATAGAGGATCTGTCAGCTCTCCTGTGTGGTGTAGTATAGAGGACCTGTCAGGACTGCCTATATAGATTGGCCCCTTGCAAAGATATATTGTTTCCATACAACCAGATTGTAGTACTAAAAAAAGGACCTGTTAGTTCTCCTGTGTAGTTTAGTATAAAGCATCTGATAGCTCTCCTGTGTGGTGTAGTATAGAGAATCTCTCAGCTCTCCTGTGTGGTGTGGTATAGAGGAGCTGTCAGCTCTCCTGTGTGGTGTAGTATAGAGGATCTGTCAGCTCTTCTGTGTAGTGTAGGATAGAGGATCTCTCAGCTCTCCTGTGTGGTGTAGTATAGGGGATCTGTCAGCTCTCCTGTGTGGTGTAGTATAGAGGAGCTGTCAGTTCTCCTGTGTGGTGTAGCATAGAGGATATGTCAGCTCTCCTGTGTGGTGTAATATAGAGGATCTGTCAGCTATCCTGTGTGGTGTAGTATGGAGGATCAGTCAGCTCTCCTGTGTGGTGTAGTATAGAGGATCTGTCAGCTCTCCTGTGTGGTGTAGTATAGAGGATCTGTCAGCTCTCCTGTGTGGTGTAGTATAGAGGATCTCTCCCCTCTCCTTTGTCGTGTAGTATAAAGGATCTATCAGCTCTCCTGTCTGGTGTAGTATAGAGGATCTGTCTGCTCTCCTGTGTGGTGTAGTATAGAGGATCTGTCAGCTCTCCTGTGTGGTGTAATATAGAGGATCTGTCAGCTCTCCTGTGTGGTGTAGTATAGAGGATCTGTCAGCTCTTCTGTGTAGTGTAGGATAGAGTATCTGTCAGCTCTCCTGTGTGGTGTAGTATAGGGGATCAGTCAGCTCTCCTGTGTGGTGTAGTATAGAGGATCTGTCAGCTCTCCTGTGTGGTGTAGTATAGGGGATCTGTCAGCTCTCCTGTGTGGTGTAGTATAGAGGAGCTGTCAGTTCTCCTGTGTGGTGTAGCATAGAGGATATGTCAGCTCTCCTGTGTGGTGTAATATAGAGGATCTGTCAGCTATCCTGTGTGGTGTAGTATGGAGGATCAGTCAGCTCTCCTGTGTGGTGTAGTATAGAGGATCTGTCAGCTCTCCTGTGTGGTGTAGTATAGAGGATCTGTCAGCTCTCCTGTGTGGTGTAGTATAGAGGATCTCTCCCCTCTCCTTTGTCGTGTAGTATAAAGGATCTATCAGCTCTCCTGTCTGGTGTAGTATAGAGGATCTGTCTGCTCTCCTGTGTGGTGTAGTATAGAGGATCTATCAGCTCTTCTGTGTAGTGTAGGATAGAGTATCTGTCAGCTCTCCTGTGTGGTGTAGTATAGAGGATCTGTCAGCTCTCCTGTGTGGTGTAGCATAGAGCGTCTGTCAGTTCTCCTGTGTGGTGTAGTATAGAGGATCTGTCAGCTCTCCTGTGTGGTGTAGTATAGAGGAGCTGTCAGCTCTCCTGTGTGGTGTAGTATAGAGGATCTATCAGCTGTCCTGTGTGGTATAGTATAGAGGATCTGTCAGCTGTCCTGTGTGGTGTAGTATAGAGGATCTGTCAAGCCTAATTTAAAGGAGTTGTCTCATGAAGACAACCACATTGCTAAAGATTGCTGCCCCACTAATTAGCTACTCACCATGGGTCTGGCTCCTAGATGTAAAACATTAATATGCCTGGTCTGCTTAGTAGCTTCCTGTTGTGATTCATAGAGGAGGGTCTCGAGTGGAGGACCACCCTTTATCACATCCATACTATCTAAAAGGCGATATGGGAAGGGGTTGTTCTCATAAGACAACAATACTTAAGAGCATTTCTTTTATATAAATATTAATAAACTAATTGATTATCATTATGTAAATAAACTTAATTTTACCTTCTCAGTTATAGGTTATGTATTCACTGTTAGGAAGTGTCTGTGTCTTTAAGATTGCCATGACTACTGATCTAGCTTTTTGGCGGTTCTGTTTACTTCCTTTGCCTATCCCACTTCTCAGTCTTCTTCCTGTCAGGTGTTGGGTGGGGTATTTATAACTGGCCTCCTCCGTCTTTTTTTGCTTGGTAATTTTTCTCCTTACTTAGGTGTGGTGATCAAGCTCTCACCCTGTGCTCTAGACTACTGGACTTCTTGGAAACTGACCTCGGCTTGTCTCTCGTTACCCCTTGATTACCGATGTTGATTATCTGCTCCCGGCCGGCTCTGACGACTGCTGTACCTGATTTCCACTCGCTCTGTTTTGGACTTTTTGGCTAATACCTCAGAGTAGCCTTAGGGTATGTTCACACGGCAGCCTCCGTTACGGCTGAAATTACGGAGCTGTTTTCAGGAGAAAACAGCTCCGGAATTTCAGATGTAATGGCATGTGCAGGCGCTTTTCGCTGCGTCCATTACGGACGTAATTGGAGCTGTTTTTCCATGGAGTTAATGGAAAATGGCTCCAATTACGTCTCAAGAAGTGACAGCCACTTCTTTGACGCGGGCGTCTTTTTTACGCATCGTCAAATGACCGTCGGCACAGTACATCGTAAAGCCCATTCAAATGAATGGGCAGATGTTTGCCAACGCTTTGGAGCCGTATTTTCGGACGTAATTCGAGGTTAAAACGCCCAAATTACGTCCGTAAATAGGGTGTGTGAACCCAGCCTTAGGTTCTGACGATAAGGGTTATGACGGATTTGGGATTTGGTTTTAATTGCACGCTTACTCCTGACTGTCTTCAGCAGCCTTTTGGGAATTGCACAACCAGTGATTCCATAACATTCACATTCTAAATTACTGTTATTATGCTTGTGAATCTATATGGTGAATTGCAGGGCCGGACTGGCCATCCGGCAGTTCTTGCAAATTCCAGATGGGCCGGGCTACCGTGGGCTGCCTGCTGGCCGCTGAAACGATCAGTGTCGACGGCCGGCCTCAGACAGCAGGGTAGAGCATTTCTAAGGGGGTGGCACAGCAGCTAAGAACTGTTGTCCGACTGTAATAGCAGCTGTAGTCTGTGCTGTTATCTAACAAAACTGCCTGTGCTACTTTATAAGTCTGTGCTGCTATCTAACAAAACTCCCTGTGCTACTTTATAATCTCCCCCTCCAGCCACTCTTCCCTACTTTTCACACCTCTCCTCCTCCTGCTGCTGTTACTAGTCGGGACATGAGGAAGGGGGAGGGGAAACTGTCTGTGGGCACTGGGCAGGAGAAATGCTGGAGTGAAAGATCTCACCCCATCAAGCTGCTGAACTCCCTTCACAACTATCCTACATAACAAAATGTGTACTTTATATGTGTATAATGTATGCATGCAATGTGCATATTTGTATGTGTCTGTGATGTGTGCATGTGTATATATAGTGTGTGTGATGTGTACATGTGTATATATATATATATATATATATATATATAGTGTGTGATGTGTATGTGTGTATATATAGATATATATTGTGTGTTTGTATATATATATATAGTGTATGTTTATATATATATATATATACAGTGACGTAACTACCGCGGTTGCAGCCATAGCGGCTGCTACGGGGCCCGCGGCTTCAGGGGGCTCGTTCCACCAGCTGACACGCCCCCCCATATGCCCGGTGGTGCCGCTAGCAGCCGTTATGGCTGCTACAGCGGCAGCGCCACTACTATGGGGCCCGCGCTGCTAAGCCTCCAACAAGGGTGGGCCGGGCGACACAGGCCCTCTCATGCCCGTTGGCGTCGCTAGCACCAGAGGGGGCCCCGGTGCTAGCGACAACCAAATACATGCATTAGCGCTGAATGGCCAGGCATATTCCGACCATTCAGCGCCTTACAATGACACTGATTGGCTAGCGGCACGATGACATCTCGCGCCTCTTCCATGTTTGAAAGGCGCTTATTGACGGAGCAAGTCACTCTGCCCCGCCAATCAGCATCATTGAACGATGTGACGTTCAGCTCCAGCAGAGAGCAGGTCTGCATTGCCATCGGACGGCGTGGGAATTAGATCATGTTAGTATGTACAGTTTTAGTTTTTTTCTCATAAAACTGTGAGTGGCATTATCTATAGTGGGGGCTCCATCTACAGGGGGGTCGTCTATATGTGGGCCACTATATACAGGGGGGGTCTATATGTGGGGATGTGGGGCACTAGCTACAGGGGTGGTCTGTATGTGGGGATGTGAGGCACAATCTACAGGGGGGTCTATATGTGGGGATGTGGGCCACTATATACAGTGTGGTCTATATTTGTGGCAGGTTTCCGCTTTAATGACAGAATCAATAGCGCAGTCGGCTGCACTATTGATTCCGTTGGAAAAACGGAAACCTGCCGGAATGGTGACAAACGGAAACCATTAGCAATGTTTCCGTCACTATTGATATCAATGGTGATGGAAACGGAAGCTGTGGTTTCAGTTTGACTTTCCGTTGCGGGGTTCACCCGATGGAAACCTCCGATGGAACCCCGGAATAGAAAGCCAACACTGATGTGAACAGGCCCTTAACTGTGGGGCACTAGCTACAGGGTGGCTATATGTAGGGCACTGTCTACAGGGGTAGGCTATATGTGGGCCACTATATACAGGGGAGCTATATGTGAGACTATATACAGAGGTGGGCTATACATGGAGCACTAGCTATAAGGGAAGCTATATGTAGGGCAGCACGGTGGCTCAGTGGTTAGCACTATTGTCTTTCAGCTCTGGAGTCCATATGTGGGCACTATCTACAAAGGGCTGTATGTGGGACACTATCTACAGGGGCTTCTATGTAGGTCACTATCTACATAGGCTCTATGGGGGTTACTATCTACAGGGGGCTATGGGGGCACTATCTACAGGGGGCACGATGTGTGTGACAGTGTATAGTACTATTATAATCAGGGCACAGTGTATGGCGCTATTACGGTTATAGGTGCAGTGTATGGCGCTTTATTATATTTAGAGGTGTTGAGAATTTTAACTTCACTTATAGGTGCAGAAATGTTTTAAAAGTGAGAAGCTGAAGATATCTGAGCGGAAAACTGCAGAAAAGGGTCATGGCTGGTAGAAATCCATCATATATGTCTGGATTGGAGGGAGAAGAAAATAACTGGAATCTGAGATGTCACCGGTGAGTCACTTAATGTAAATGCCTATTCTGCCTCTAATCAGTACTGTAGTCAATGTATGATCTGCAGCAAGATCATAGGTGGTATGATTTTTTTTTTTTGTGAAACAGCATATCCTCACCATTGTTTGGTCCATGCTGGGAGCTGTAGTTTTACGCCGTACAAACCTATACGGCAGGGGTTGCACTAAATTGAGCTGTATTTCTGGTGTTGTATATATGTACTGATCTTGGTACTGATGCTGTATGTAAGTAATGAGCTTGGTTATGGTGCTGTATATATTATGAGATTGGTTTTGGTGCTGTATATATATATACTGAGCTTGGTCCTGGGGATGTATTTATGTACTAAAGTTGGTTCTAGTGCTGTATTTATGTACTGAGCTTGGTTCTGGTGCTGTATATGTGTTAGAGCTTCGTTCTAGTGCTGTATTTATGTACTGATCTTTGTTCTGGTGCTGTATTTATGTACTAAGCTTTGTTCTGGTGCTGTAATTATATAGGATATATTTATAATAACAAAATTGCAGGGCAGATGGAATTGTTCTCAATTAATTGTATATTTAATGGGAATTTGTCAGGTAGTTTTAACCCCTTGAACCACCACCATGCAGTAATATATGACCTGTAAATATTTCCAAACATTCCCTTGAATGTTTTTTTCAGATGCAGCAAAATCCTTAAAATCCACTTTTAAAACGGCGCACACTATATGATAATTACTCAGAGGGTCATGGGGCGGTGCCACTATCCTGAAGAGTCAAATAGTCCTGCCTCCAAACCCACCTTTCCATGTTTGAGTGACATCTCCCTGGCTGATACAACTTTCTCAGTTGCGCCATTGCCGTGTGGCACTATACACATGGGGGAACTGTATGGCACTATTTACAAGGGGAGGGCTGTGGCTCTATCTACAGGGGGCTGAGTGTGGCACAATCTACAGGGGTCTGTGTGTGGCACTATCTACTAAGAGGGGGCTGTGCTGCACTTTCTACTAAGGGGGAATGTGTGGCACTATATACAAGGGAGGGGGGCTGTGTGGCACTATATACAGTGGGAGCTGTATAGTGCTATATACAGTGGGGGCTTTACGGCGATATCTACAGGGGGGCTGTATGGCACTATCTACAAGGAGGAGGTGGGGGCGCTATCTACAAATGGGGTGTGACACTGTCTATAGGTGGGGCTATATAGCACTGTCTACAGGGGGGCTGAATGGCACATTCTACAGGGAGCACTGTTTATAAGGGGGGCTGTGTGTGTGTGTGTGTGTGTGTGTGTGTGTGTGTGTGTGTGTGTGTCTGTGTGGCTGTGTGTCTGTGTGTGTATATATATACAGTTAGGTCCAGAATTATTTGAACAGTGACACAAGTTTTGGCATTTTAGCTGTTTACAAACACATATTGAATATACAGTTATATAATCAATATGGGGTTAAAGTGCAGGCTCTCAGATTTAATTTGAGGGTATTCACGTCCTAATTTAAGGAAGGGTTTAGGAATTATAGCTTTTTAATATGTGCCTGCCTCTTTTTCATGGGACCAAATGTAATTGGACAATTATCTCAAAAGCTATTTAATGGGCTGTATGGGATATTCCCTGCTTAATCCATCATCAATTAAGCAGGTAAAACGTCTGGAGTTGATTCCAGGTGTGGCATTTTCATTTGGAACCTGTTGCTGTGAACCCACAACATGAGTTCAAAGGAGCTCTCAATGCAAGTGAAACAGACTATGTTAGGCTGAAAAAAATGAAGAAATCCATCAGAGAGATAGCACAAATGTTAGGAGTGGCCAAATCAACAGTTTGGTACATTCTTGAAAAAAAAGATCGAACTGGTGATCTCGTGAACTCCAAGAGGCCTGGACCTCCATGGAAGACAACAGTGGTGGATGATCACAGAATCCTTTCCGTGGTAAAGAAAAACCCCTTCACAACATCTACACAAGTGAAGAACACTCTCCTGGAAGTAGGTGTATCAGTATCTATGTCTACCATAAAGAGAAGACTTCATGAGAGCAAATACAGAGGGTTCACCACAAGGCGCAAACCATTAATCAGTCTCAAAATTAGAAAGGCCAGAATAGACTTTGCCAAACAACATGTAAAGAAGCCGCCCAGTTCTGGAACAGCATGAAACTAAGATCAACCTTTACCAGATTGATGGGAGGAAGAAAGTATGGAGATGGCTTGGAACGGCTCATGATCCAAAGCCACCACATCCTCTGTAAAACATGGCGGAGACAGTGTGATGGCATGGGCATGCATGGCTGCCAAAGGCACTGGGTCGCTAGTGTTTATTGATGATGTGACTGAAGACAGAAGCAGCCGGATGAATTCTTACGTTTTCAGGGATTTTGTTTCTGCTCAGATTCAACCAAATGCAGCAGGTTGATTGGACGTCGCTTCACAGTACAGATGGACAATGACACAAAACATACTGCAAAAGCAACCCAGGAGTTTATAAGGCAAAGAAAGGGAATATTCTGCAACGGCTGAGTCAATTACCAGATTTCAACCCGATCTAGCTGCTTAAGACAAAACTTAAGGCAGAAAGACCCACAAACAAGCAACAACTGAAGACAGCGGCAGTAACGGCCGGGCAAAGCATCACAAAGGAGGAAACCCGGCGTGTGGTGATGTCCATGGGTTCCAGACTTCAGGCAGTCATTGCCGGCACAGGATTCTCTACAAAGTATTAAAAAAAACATTTTATTTATGGTGCGTATTTTGTTGAATTTTTCACAATGTTGGGAGATGGTGACATCTCATCTGAAGAACGCAGTAATTCAGTCCAATTTCATCACAGTTTTCAAACGATTGTTAATGTCCATGCAGTTTTTAGAAGACATTAACAATCATTTGAAAACTGCACCGACTTCAGGTAAAACTGCATGTGCTACGTGTTGTACAGGACAATGGTTGCACTAAAGGCTATGTACACCTTTGAAAGACATTTTTTTAATATATGTATATATATATATATATATATATATATATATATATATATATATATATATGTTAGTCAGTGTTTTTTTGTGCAACTTTATAATTCGTTTTGATTAAAAAATATTTTTACTCTTTGAGATACAGCTGCCCAGTATACAGAGCAGCTGTATCCTGAACACGTCAGGTTCGTGGGACTGACAGTTTCAGTGTCAGCGGGTCCTGTATGTCTCTGACACGCAGGATCCAGCTGTAATACATCACATCTAAGTTAGATGTGATAGATTACAGGTGGATACAGTTGGGTACTCTATTGATGCCGCCAAAAAAAATGGAAACCTTGTGAAACGGAGACTGACAGCCTGATTCTGGTGCTGTATATATTTACTGAGCTTTGTTCTGGTGATGTATATATGTACTAATCTTGGTTCTGGTACTGTATTTATGTAATGAGCTTGGTTCTGGTCCTGTAATTATATAGGATATATTTATAATACAAATTGCAGAGCAGATGGCATTGTTGCAATTCATTGTTTATTTAATGGGAACCTTGTCAGGTAGTCTTAACCCCTTGAACCGCCACCATGCAGTAATACATGGCCTGACAATATTTCCAAACATTCCCCTGTATCTTTGTTTCAGATACAGTAAAATCTATAAAATCAACTTTTATAATAGTGCATGCTATATGCTACTCTATTAAGGGTCATGGGTAGGTGCCGCTATCCTGTAGAGTCACAAAGTCCTAACTGCAAACCCACCTTTCCATGCTTGGTTGACATCCCCCTGGTTGTTATACATTACTACCAGTCTCCTCCAACTTTCTTGGATGTTCCATTGCCTTGTACTCCATGAGCATGCACCGTTCAGCGGGGTGTACTCTGCCCGGCTTCATCACTCCACCGCGCATACCAGGGGAGTATAAAGCAATGGAGAAGGCTGGTAGTAGTGTAGAACAGTCAGTGGGATGCCAATCAATATCTGGGGGGAGCCATTTTAAATTTTGCCTCTGGCAGTAGAAAAGCTAGAATCGGTCCTGGGCGGCGGCGCCACTGGTACCAGCCACTGACACACCCTCCTGCACTAAGTGTACCTGTCTTACAATTACGCTAATTGGCAGGGCAGAATGACTTGCCAGGCCAATCAGCACCTTTCAACGATGCTAGCGGCGCAATGACGTCATGTGGGGCACCATCTACAGGGGGCTATATGTAGGGCACTATATACAGGGGGCGTTTTATGTGGGGCACTATCTACAGGTGGCTCTATGGGGGCACTATCTATAGGGGGCTCTATGGAAGCACTATCTACAGCAGTGTGTGTGTGTGTGTGTGTGTGCGACACAGTGTATGGTGCTATTACAATCAGGGACACAGTGTATGATGCTATTATAATCAGGTACACAGTGTATGGTGCTATTATAATCGGGGACATAATGTATGGTGCTATTATAGAGGTGCAGTGTATGGAACTATTATATTTAGGGGTACAGTGTGTATCACCATGAGAATTTTATCTTCGTTTATAGGTGCAGAAATGTTTGAATAGTGAATAGCTGAAAACATCTGAGCGGCAAACTCTGCAGAAATGGGTCGTGGCCGTGGGAAGTCATTCATCATAGATGTCTGGATCGGATGGAGAAGAAAAGAGAAAAAGAACAACTAGAAATTGAGATCATCACCGATGAGTTACTTAATATAAATGTTTATTCTGCCTCTAATCAGTACTGTAGTCACTGTATGATCTGCAGTGAGATGATGGGTGGTATGTTTTTATTTTTTTTGTGAAACAGCAACTCCCAGTATATATTTACCATGGTTCTGTCCATGCTGGGAGCTGTAGTTTTACGCCATACAAACCTATATGGCAGGGGTTTCACTACATTGAACTGTATTTGTGCTGGTGCTGTTATGTGCTGAGCTTTGTTCTGATGCTGTATTGATGTACTGAGCTTTGTTCTGGTGCTGTATATATGTGCTGAACTTGGTTCTGGTGTATATATGTACTGTGCATGAGTTATAAGTGTGAGTGGTGTGCGTGCGTATGTGTACTAGGTGTGAGTGGTGTGCATGTGTCCTAGGTGTGAGTGGCACGAACGCAGCATGTGTCCAGCTTCTGGGTTGCATCTGTGTGTCATTTGTCCAGTGTGTGTGTGTATATGGCTGAATATACAATTTAAATCATACTATTTAGTTACAGTATGCTGATATTTTAGCATTGTATAATAGTATAATTTTCAATCTTTATACCTCAGTATTAGGCCATGATCACACAATCAGGATTTGATTAGGACTAAATTCCTGATTCCACACCTAAATCCCTTTCAAATCCACTAACATTCTGAATCCATTACAATTGAATGGGCTTATACCCCATTCACATGCAGCAGAAATAATCTGCTTCAATTTTTTTGGGCTCCACGAAAAAAATCCTTTAGAATAATGAGCATGTTCATTATTCTCGTAGAAAAGCAGTGGATTTGTTGTAGTTGGAGCTATCAGGAACTATTCCTCTTTTCATTTACACCTGTTTACACCTGTTTTATTAAATCTCCCCATGTCTTGTATAGCTGAAAGGTGGTCCCAGCCCAACACTGGCGGCTGTGTATGGCCTGCAGTGGGCCCGTGGGCTTAAAAATGCCAGGGCTGATTTTAGGTCCCAGTCCAGCCCTTTTATGCTAAATACCCACATGATGTCTAAGCAATGATTAAAATCATCTTCTTCTATTTCTTGTTTTATTACATCATATTATATTTTATTATGTGACTGGAGTGGCCATAGTGTGGCTCGAGGACTACATGAGGCTTGAGGGTCTATACAATGCAGCTCTCGACTTACTAACCTCACACCAAGTAACAGTCCAGGATTCAGTGAGACCGTTTTGGATTCCCAGCACTGTCCCAGGTATAGATCATATCAGTTATTAATCATTTCTGTCTGAATAAATTCTCAAATGCTGACTTCGGACTATAGACTATAGAGTACAGATGAATAGAAGTGTGTTTTTCTATAGGGGAGCTACACCATTTGAGCACGTGACTAATACTGTGTTGGTACTCCTCGTGCTGCCAAAACAGCTCTGACCGGTTGAGGTATGGACTCCACAAGACCTCGCAAGGTATCCTGTGGTATCTGGCACCAAGACATCAAGCAGTAGATCCTTTATGTCCTGTAAGTTATGAGGTGGGTCCTTCATGGACTGTTTTTTCCAGAACATCCTACAGATTAAATGAAAATCTGAGAATTTCTCAGGCTAAGTCAACACCTTGAACACTTTGTCATTCTCATGTCCATGGCCGCGGGCCATCAGGTTCACTCACCTCCTGACGGCCGTAGCCATAGGTCTGCGAGCGCTGGCCCCAGTATCCTTCTCAGTAGACGCCAGCGCTCACTTCCGCTAACCTTGGCCGGGTCCAGTAGTGTCTAAATTAGCCCACAAGTACCCTGGACTATAAGAAGGGCCCAAACCCTTCCTTCCATGCCTGAGCGTTGTTGTCATACCCTAACTTTGTCTAGCAAATGGTCTCCTAGTGTTTCCCAGTTCCCAGTGTTCCCCACTCCTGTACCTGTATTCTGTATCCCGTGCTACCTGGTCAAGTGCCGTGCTGAGCTGTAGTCGTGCTGTGCTGTATTCCACACCTGTCCTGCTACACAACGCCTGACATCTGCCTGCTGCGTAAGTCCCAGCTGAGCCTGTCATTGCTACTGTCCGAGCTGCCACAGGTACACTATACGAACTATAGTCTGTGACCTGCGTCCTGTTGGCTAGCTGCCATACCGTCAAGGCGGTACGGCCCAGTGGGTCCACGCACCCGACGTAAAAGTCATGTTCCTCAAACCATTCCTGATCAAGTTTTGCAGTGTGGCAGGGCCATTATCCTGCTTAGGGAATACCACTGCCATAAAGAGGTGTACTTGCTCTGCATCAATGTTTAGATAGGGGGTGCCATTCAAAGTAGCATCCACATGAATGTCAGAACCAAGGTTTTACAGCATTACACTACCTCTGACGGCTTGCCTTCTTATTATGGTGCATCCTGGTGCCTTCTTTCCTAAGGTAAGCGATGCACATGCATCCCGGCCAGCTACATGTTGGAAAATAAATCTTGACCCTTTAGACCCGGCCACCTTCTTCCATTGTTCTATGGCCAAGTTCTGATGCTCCTGTTCCCATTGTAGGTGCTGTTGGCAGCGGACAGGATTCAGAAAGCTTTCTATTATAACCAGCATTAACACTTCAACAATTTGTGCGACAGTAGCGGGATTGGCCCAGACGGGCTAGCCTTTGCTTCCCACATGCATCAATGACTCTTGTGTGCCCATGATCCTTTTGCCGGTTCACCGGTTGTCCTCCTCTGTATCACGTTTGGTGGGTACTAACCACTGCATGCCGGGAACACACCACAAGACCTGCTGTTTTGGAGATGCTCTTACCCAGTCATCTAGCCGTCACAGCCATCTTTACACTTTACCATGTTTTTTACTTCCAACACATCAACTTCAAGAACTGACGGACACCTGCTGCCTAATATATCTCACCCCTTGACAGGTGCCATTGTGAGGGGATAATCAATATTTTTCACTTCACCAATCAGTGGTTTTAATTTTATGGCTGAATGGTGTATATTACGGATTTAAGCAAAAAATAAAAATTATAGTGACGGGTACACTTTAAGTAATTTATCATATCCAAAAATGGAAACGGATCAGCGGTAACACGATTGATCTTTCTGTTAGTTACAATTATAGCTTTATCAAAATATCTACTTATATACTTATACTTATATCCACTTCTATAGCGAAGCCACAAAGGATAATTGTACGCTTGAAAACATTATTGCCGAAGGCCGTAACTTCATTAGAGTGCACAAAATTAGTGCATACCACAATGTAATGGAGCATTAGAACTTTGTCAATGAGAAGTGTGTTTTCTCTGAATATTCCTTGTGGTTTTCATGAAATGATTGATGTTGCAGGCATTGTTCTCCTAAATTGATCAAACAAAAACCTAATTAACTGGTCAGAATGTTCTGATCTCTAAGAGGTATCATTAAATCAAATACTGGGTTGCTTTAGAATATTAAGGGAAAAAAAACAAAGCATAATAACACATCACACATTTTTTTTCTAGTTTGACTTTCAATAAGCAGAGCTGCATAACCTATAATGTTACTGTTAGGCATCATTCACACGTATGTTATACAGCCGTAATACTTTAGGCACCCAAAGAATGATATGCATATCTACTGGACTGTCATATGCCTCTGGTGCTATATGTAGACATACAGGTTTGTTGTTTTTTTTTGTCGGGAACCGTATATTCTCGATCGGAGTCTGTACCATGGAGCCTCATGGATGTCGTGTGTAGTGTTCCACTAGGACCCTACTAAAGTATAGAGGATTCATGTTTAATAGGTTCTGCACTGTTCACATTGTTTTTTGTTTAATGCGGTGGTATGTTTTTGAGATGGCTCATGGATGAGGTTGGAGTGGGTTTGGAAGCTTTGGAGGGAGGAGCCAAGTTAGAGTAGGCGGAGCTTCCCTGTCTTCTAGGCAGTTGAAGGTTGGCATTCGGAGATTGGCAAATGAAGAGTGAGGTTGTTGGTTGATGAAGTAAAGTCTGTGAGGAAAAGTGATTATCTGTCGTCCTCACAGCAATTGCTTGGGTCATAGGCCTCCGGCCAAACACAGCATTTTGGACTTAGCGTGCACCCCGAGTTGGGAACAGCACAACAGAAGAGTTGAACTATGGAGGTATAGTAATTGTGTCTCAGAAGATACCTATAGCTGCCACTCAGAGAACACAGGAAGACTGGAAACCAGCTCCAACCCAGCCAGAGTCCTCTCAAGACCATTTTCCTCTGAGCTGCAATAAACTGTGAGTTTAACCAGTTCAAATACTGTCCAGCCTCCGTCTCCTGACCCGCATCCGCACACCAACATCCATCTGGGCAGGAGACAATAAACTGGAAGTGCCCGGGGGAAGAACTACTACCACCATCATCCCAGGTGTGACCCCCCCTCATCACTGCTCTGGCACTAAGGAGTGAGGGAAGGTTTGGTGGAGGTAATACCAGCCACCGTGAAGACCCCATATGGGTGGACAACTACCACCCACATCACTACCTGGGCCCCTACTACTACTCCCATTCTCTCCTAGCTCTCACCGGGTCGCTTCATGTGCTGCCATACAGGCATTCTGCGCCTAAATTAAATACTTTAGGCAAATCTAACATACTATATTATGCCTATTGCAGTGCCTGTGGGAGTGATGTATAACTCAAAGAACTTCAAAGAGAGAACTCCTGTTTCTTACCTAACCTCCAGGCCTTGCACTAGGACTAAAAAAAAAAATCTAAATGTTTTGCCTGGCATTTACCTTAAATCTGTGCAGATGCTGCTGTAATCACAGGACTTAATTAGTTTCTTCTACATACATACATATAGCTTGTAATTCCCTTTGTGGGTAATATTTGTAAGTTATTTCAGCGTTATGTCTATCTTTCAATCTCTTTCTATGTCTTTCTCTCTCAGCAGGTAGAAAGCAAGGGGCTGCAGTTATTCAAGTCTCTTCCTACTCTATTCTAAATTTGGTGTTCTTTATAAAAATAAAAACAAAAGCAAAAAAAACACAGCCCTGACCTTTATAAGAATTGTGGAACTTTTTTTGTTTAAATAAAATTAAATTATAGGTACACTTTCTGACCCGAGACCAAGACTAACCCCTGCACCATCCTAATCAATATGATAAATGTATATAATAATTGAATTGCAATAAATAGTCTATGTAAACTTTTTCGAGATATTATTTTTTTTAAATATATGTACATATTTGTTGATAAAAAAAAACATACCTGTAATAGACTTTTATTAAAAATTGTATTTACTTTTTGAGATGCAGCTTATATGCATTCACCATATAGAAAAGCTGAATCTCGGCACTAATAGCCGAATCCGTCAGTGAACTGCACTGACGGCGATGTGGCTGAATGCACTGAGATGCAGCTTTTTATATAGTCAATGCATCAAAGCTGCATATTGAAGGTAAATCCAATTTCTAATAAAAGTAAATTAAAAATGTTTTTTTATCAATAAATATGTCCATTTATTTAAAAAAAAAAATACCCCCAAAAGTTTACAAAGCCTTTCAAAGTCTGTGGGAATGACGGAAACAGCGCTCGACTGTTTACCTCAGTACCTTAGACATTGCATGGAAACTATAATTATTTCCGCTCCTCACCACTGCTGGCGCCTGATCTATTGCTATGTTCACCATGTTGATCCTCTGCTGCCTGCCCAGACCTATTGCTACGTTAAATGTTTTGAACCTTCGCCGCCTGCCCAGACCTATAGCTATGTTTACCACTCTGCCTCTGCCAACATCAGCTGTCACCAAGAGAGTGTACTCCGGGGTAGCGACCTGAAGTTCCCTTGCAACAAAGTCAACATCCCTGTACAGGGGTTAAAGGTGAAGACTGGGGGTTCCCTTAGGCTCCGCTCCCTGGTGTAGCCCGAAGTCAAATTCGATGATGACAAGGAGGGTTCACGCTGCTCCCCTGCTGGCCCTACTACAGCCCCATCCTAGAGCTGTCGTTACAGAAACCTAAAAATAATGGGCCCCCTTGGCCTGGAATATAAACTTATGAGACATTTTGAGACTAAATAACGATGATGAGAAAAAGGGGTAAACCTATGTTTCAGATTTCTGCTGTTTCATTTAATTTACTTATTTATCCCGTTACAAAAATTTTAAATAATCGGTATATCCCCATTTTAGAAGGGCAGTTTCTGTGATGTTATAATATGTATAATATTCCGCACTTTTTGAATGTTTATATTTCTAAAAATGTAGTCCATTTGTATATATATATATATATATATATATATATATATATATAGACATACATACATACTATATATATCTATGTATATAGTGTACATACATACATACATACAACATACATGCAAACATACATACAAACATACATACATTCACTTAAGTGAACATAAGGCATGAAGTAAGGAGAGAGCGCCGGCATATATTGCTCAGTTAGAGTTTCTTTGTAGCCTGCTAAACGTACAGTCATTAACTTCTAAAGAGCTTCAAAAGAACATTAAATTCTTATTGAATTAACTTAATTGGCTTGAACCAAATGTCTTTAAATGTCAAACTGGCAAGGTCAAGCCCTATTTTTATCCTGATATTTCTCGTGACTACTTTAGATGCAAATGTCTGTATTTTTTCCGCATAAACTATGTTTATTCTATTCTAAATGAAACTTTATAATTGGCATAAGCCACACATTGTCTACAGATCTAGGTAACTTTCTAAGACGAGATATTTATTTTCTTTTAAATTAACGAGGGTGGCCATAGATGGAATTATTTTTTTTTGTATCTTAGGACCAGCTAGAAAAATCTTTACGGATAATTGTTGCATCTGGAAAAATAAGGCTACACAACCGCAAGCCACTGAAATCACTCATGACAGAGCCCCCTCCATGACAGAGCCCCCTCCATGACAGATCACATGGAAAAAAAATGTTTATTAATTTTTTTTATTACAGTGTCAAGTCAGAGGAGCCAACAGGGGACTTGTTTTTCCCTGCTGGAACAAGGATCTTGCTATTGTTAGTCTTTAAAAAAAATACTACTTCTATTACTAACTACCCGTGCATGCATAAGATGATCGGCCCAACTGACCCGGTGGACTATATTTTTATTTTCACTATATGTTTGTGAATGACAAATCCACATTAAAATGTAATACAATTGGGGTAGTCATTCAATAATTTGGGTTGTTCAATCAATCAATCAATCAATCAATCAATCAATCCATTTTTGTTAGGGCCCTTTTACACGGGTCAATTATCGGGCAAACAAGCGTTAACAGAACGCTCATTCCCAATCATTGCCCTGTGTAAACATGGCAACGATCAGCCAATGGGGACGAGGGATCAGAGTAACCGACGTTCATTTCCAAACATTAACAACTCCTTGTGAAAGCAACAAACGAGCGCCGATCAATAAGCTGTCTCGTTGATCGGCGATCATTGTTACAGCCAAAATGGGCCGGTGTAGAAGGACACTAAGGGTCACATCACTTTTTACCCCAGCATCTTCCCTTTTTACTTTGAATCTGGCTTTCTTTCCTTAGTCCCTACCTTTTTGCCTTCCGTTCTTTTCTCCCTGTTTTCCTTCCTTTCCCTCTTTCTGTTGATCCAGCATGCTTGAATTGTTTTTTTGTTTTTCTTATTCCTCCCTCTGGGTTTTGGGTTTTATAGTACCTTATTGGTCACCTGTTCTGGTGACTGTTTTAATATTTTTAAACTTAAACTAGATTAGATCTAAGATTTCTGTTTAAATAAAGACATTCAAAAAATGATGTCATAGATGCTGTTCTAAAAACTATTTCTTGCCTGGGGGAGGGGATCTAAGCCTTATTTTGCCCCACTAAGGACATCCACAAGAACACAATCAGGCTTGAATTAAAGCAGAGAGATTGTGCTCATGCTTTTAGAAGGAGCCGTCCTCAGAGGAGTCCACCTACCAGCACCTAAATACTGTAGTTATCTCATTACAATGAATTAACTTTTGGTCAAAAACACTTTTTAGGGCAGTGATCTTCAACCTGTGGCACTCAATTACAGCAGTCATGGCATGCTGGACGTTGTGGTTTTACAAAAACTAGAGAGCCAGAGAGCCATAGATTGGGTATCACTGGGGCTACCAATGAGTTTTGGATCAAGTTGTTTTTTAGGCGGTTACATTAGGTTTGTTCTTATTATTGTGTGTCGTCTATAAACCCTCTTTTATGTACTCTAGGTATTGGTCACTCATCACCCATCATTTTTCAGGGTGCATTGGAAGTAAAGTAAGGTAGTTCACTATACAGATGTAGCTGTCTTTATCTTGATTTTCAACCCATTATACTGTATACACAGTGTCATTGACTTTTTCAATGACTTTTCAATGGTTTTTGTTGTGTGATATCACGATGCAGCACGTGCCAAGATAAAGATGGCTACATCTGCATCTATTTATTTTTTTTAGATACTGATTTGGGTAACATTTGTTAAATCAATCTCCATTAATCACCTTTAACACTAATATTAACATGTGAAGAGAATACAGTCTTCATGCAAATGTGAAATATCAGCATTAGACATCCAATGTTTCCAGAAGAGTAAGAAGATCTGCAAAGTGTAAGCATATCTTATTATCTTACTCTTCTCATACCGTAAACTATCTAAATATTACTTCCCAGCAGGACAAGGTTGTTATATAGAAGTGATGAGTATCCTGATTACTATACACATAAGCTGGGATGGTTTATGCGTCTGATTATTAATACCAACTTGTTCATCCCCTAAGAACAGAGCGGATGTTGATTTGACAAATGGAACGTTAACATAATTAATATTTTGTCTCGTAACAATACCTCTGCCGCTGAATTCTACGTACTCACAGACTCTTCAGTAGGAATTTAATTACCAGGATGATTAGATAAAGTATTTAAATGGGAGGTGAATAGGTCTAATGAAGATCCTTGTGTCTATTATGTGAGATGGCCTCGCTGATATTTCATTTTCCCTGTAGTTAAATAATTATATGACTATTTAGGTAATATAAAAAGATGAGCATACGGTTTGTCACATTCTCTCATGATTTTTGCTTTGTTCCCCAAGGACTTATATGAATTTGACACCCACAATGTGAACCGCGACTTGGGCTCCATCTGTTTCTATGAGTAGTATCCAAATCTCAAAATTAGAAATAGGGTGTTGGTCTGGGTTTGGAGACTAGTGTGTGTTGGCTGACGGAGAAATAGGTTCCTATGGCCAGATCGTGCTGGTCTACTTCAGGTCAAGGTTGTCTGGGTAAAGGGTAGATCTCCACTTAATTTGGTTGGAGAATTCTAAATCTAGTTAAAAATAATAAATTTGTTGTTTAATAATTAATTAGAGAGAGGAATAGTTTTATATAGGATGATTTATTAGGAAATAGAAATGGCATCTTACATGCAGTCCACAATGTAAACAACCAACCGAAAAAACCTGGAGAAATGCTGCCAGGAACAGCATGTTGGGGTAGCGAGTTTCAGAGTATTGGGGATGCATGGGAGAAATGTTGAAGGCATCAGGAGCAGAGAAGAAGGGCTTGTGAGTACTGGAGATTATGTGTGGGGAGGTATCAGGGGATTATGGGAAAGGGGAAAGGTTGTGGACCTTCTTGTATGTCAGGGTTAGTATTTTTAAATGAATTTGATGGCCAATGGGTAGCCAGTGAAAGAACTGACAGAGGGAAGAGGCAGTAGAGCAACAAGGGGAGAGGTATATTAACCGTACATCAGAGTCGATTATGGATTGGTGGTGTGCAACAGTGTTAGATGGAAGGCCACAGAGGTGGATGTTGCAGTAGACTAGGCAGGAGATGAGAACAGCATGCAGAAACATAATATTTATAATATATACTGTGACGATTGCCGATTTCAGGTCACATCACAGGGGCGAATTACACTACTGAGCTTATTAATTTACCACATAAATTCAGGCCAACCTACTCTAGATGATAGGATTATGCTAAATTACTCACGTAGGTTTCCAACACCCCAATAATTTATATCACAGTATGCTACCACCCAGGGGCGTAGCTAAACGCTCATGGACCGCGATGCAAATGTTCTACTTGGGCCCCCCTAAGCTTCTCATGGCCGATGGCCCGCAGCTTTCAGCTGCATCACTGGGTCTCCTAAATGACCCAAAGATGCAGCACTAGCAGCCAGGGGCGTCACTAAGGACTTAAAACATCAGGGGAAATAGCTTCAATACATATACCCCCCCAAAAAAATGTGTGCGTGTATGTATATATGTCTATGTATATATGTGTATGTATATATATATATATATATATATATATATATATATGTGTGTGTGTCAGTAATTATGTTTGTGTGTTTGTGTTTTTTTTACAAGTTCGGTTGTTGGACTACTTCAGATTTATGTACTACCGTACTTCGAGAACGGCGTTTTTTTTTTATTCTCAATAAAATGGTTAATGAGGGTTGTGTGTAGGATTTTTATTTCAATAAAATATTTTTTCTATGTCTTTGTATTTTTTTAAACTTTATTACTACCACCTTCGTAATGGCCACTGACTGATTGTCAGCGTCCATTACTAAGGAGGGCTTAGGGTTAGACATGAAGAGGCTAACACTAACCCCCAATATTACCCGGTACCCACCGCCACCAGGGGTACCGGGAAGAGCCGGATTAGATCCAGTACCAGACAATCTGTAGTGATGGAGGGGCACTGAGATCAGAGGTGATGCAAATGGAAGCTAAGGTTTTTGTTTGCCTTTTCGTTGCGGGGTTAACCTGACGAAAACCTCAGACGGAACCCCTCAACGGAAGGACAACGCAGATGTGAACAGGCCCTTAGATACAGGGCCCATGTGCATGTGTGATACAGCATAAGATTACTGTCTGCTGGGGCCCTGTATCTAAGCTTACCACATGGTAGGCTCAAAGGGGTTGTCCAGTCCCTAAACATTGATGGCCTATCCTCAGGATAGGCCATCAATAGCTGATTGGTCGGGGTCCGACTCCCAGGACCCCCGCCAATCAGCTGTTTTGAAGGGGTGCAGCCATTCGTACGAGCGCTGCTTCTCCTTCATTTTCCTTACTTGCTCACACTGTGAATCGCTGACACGTCAGTGTCGGCAATTCACAGTGTGAGAAAGTGACCGGAATGAAGGGGAAGTAGCGCTCGTACAAGCTTTGCACCCCCTTCAAAACAGCTGATTGGCGGGGGTCCCGGGAGTCGGACCCCGACCCATCAGCTTTAGCAGATAGTAATATTAAACTTACCCTCCTCTTTGGCCGCAGCGGAGGTCCTCATTCCATCCAGGGTCGGGATGTTGTGCGCAACGCATAGCGTTGTGACGTCATGCGATGCGCACGGCGCTGTGACCTCGGGAAAGAGGTGGGGTAAGTACTGACAGTTACTATAGTAACAGGGGCCTGTGTAGTTTAATTCGTAGGCCCCAGTTACTATAGTAACTTTTCATTGAAGTGGTGCGGGGGGACGCGGGGCCCCCTGGCTTCGGGGCCCGGTCGCAATTGCGACCGCTGCGACCCCTATAGTTACGCCACTGCTACCACCAGCTAGACTTATAAAGGCAATAGGGGCCTATGTCTCTATGTTCCATTAACACCAGGTACCATAACACAGGTGTAACATCTATGGCCGAGGGCCCTCGCTCAGGCTTACCCTCTGACGGCCCCGGCCATGGACCTCTGTTTTCTCGGCGACATCTCCCTCCAGGGAGACGCCGGCACTCACTTCCGGGTCCTGGGTCCTTAAAGGGCCAGTATGCGTCCAGCTGTCATCACTCAATAATTAGCCCAGAGTGCTGCTGGACTATAAAAAGGGCTCTGCCCACTCAATCCTTGCCTGAGTGTTGTTGTCTACCTTATGTTTGCCTTGCAAATGGTCTCCCAGTGTTTTCCAGTTCCCAGTGTTACCCGTTACTGCTGCCTGTACCCTGTATCCCGTGCTATCATATCTACAGAGAGAGTCATGTCGTGTCTTCCGCTGCATCTACTGTGCCTTCTACAGTGAAAGTCAAGTTGTGCCTCCGCTACTGTCTACGTTGCCTCAGGTACCCGGTCTGGACTATAGACATTGTTTTGTACCTAGTTGGCCAGCTGCTAACTCGCTACGCGGTACGGCCCAGTCGGTCCACACCTCGCGCCGTGACAACAGGTTATCTAAATGGAACATAAAATACAGGTAACGTTCTTCACCTTCGGAAGATTAAGTTCTGTAAGACTACAAAGAAGAGACTTATTAATATTTCAAATTTAATACACACTAGTGCAGTGCAATACAAAAAATAGTTGTCAAATTAAAAGATGAAAAAATATACATACAGTTACAATGCATTCAGTTTAAAAAAATAAAAGGGCTAAAAGAAACAGAACAAAACTTTACTGATGTACAGCGGTGATATCCTGGCTGTGGGGACAGCTGAAAATATGGGCAGTCACTCCAACCAAGATATGGATCCCCAACCACTGACCACTTAATAACCTACTTTTGATGATATTACCTATAACACCACATATACCCAGCACGAAGTTTGGGTCTTTCACATTCCCTCTGCTCCCTGATAACCAGTAACATATGCCACATTCCCGGGTATAACTGGAGAAATTACAGGTCTCAGCATTATGATTTGACGCTTTTTGTTCAAACCGGTATACATGCCACATGTCCGGAAGATTTGAAAAAGAACCATTGCCACAGCGGGATTGGGCCCTTACTATCAGGCCTGGTGAATCAAACAGAGAAAAAGAAACGGGAGGAATAAAGACCCTTTGCTATGTCTTCAAATATATAAGTATATCCTGTCATTAATCTACACTGAATAATACCACCATACTGTTACTGAATAATGCCTCCACATCATGACCACATATTACCACCACATAGTGACTGAATAATATCACCATACTGTTACTGAATAAATACACTATACATAGACCAATATTACCACCATATAGTGACAATATACGTAGTGGTAGATATCATTTCTACATAGGCGGCCTGCAGACCGTATAAGTGATTACAGCACAGTTACATCTAGTGACTCACAGGTGATAATTTCTCAGATTGGAGTCATACGCTTTCTCTTTTCTTCTTCATCCAGGCCAGACCACCATGACGGCTGCTTCCAGCCACAACACAGATATCTTTGGCTACTTCGTATTCCTGCATTCTTCCTACCCATTCTTAAACACTAATAGTGTCTTTTTTGTAGGCCCTGCACCGTAATAATGCTCCTCTTAGTTCCCCTCACAATAATAGTTCCCCCAAAACAGTAATAGTGCTACCACACAGTAGTAATTTTTGTGTGTCCCTTGGTTTTCTTTTGTGTCCCAGTATAGTACTTTTCTTTTGTACCTTATATAGTAGTTAAGTGTCCTTATAAAGTAGTAAATGCCCCCATATAATAGATAGGTTCTACCATAAAGTAGATAAACCCAGATTTAGTAGTTAGGTACCCCCATATAGTAGTTATTCCCCCCCCCCATATAGTAGATAGGTGCACAATTTATTATTTAGATGCGCCATATAATAGTAAGCCCCCCACACATAGTAGTTAAGCCCCCATATGGTAGATAGGTACCTCAATATAGTAGTTATGCCTCCACATGGTAGTCTGGCACCCCACATAGTAGATAGGAGTCCCCATTTTGTAGTCAGGACCCCTCCTCGGTTAATAATACCTTGTTTGCGCCAATGAAAAAAAAAAACTATTGAAACTCTCCTAATCCTGTTCCCACAACGAGCTGTTGCGTCTTCTGCCTACTGCTCAGCACAGGTGGTGCAACACAGTGATGTTGTCAAGTCACCTGTGCCGGGATGTCAGTCTGACGTCCTAAGGAACGTCTAGTAGACCACAAGCCTAAAACAGCCCGTGGCTTACCAGAGTTAGCGAGTAAGAAGGGAGCCAATGGTTCTCTGCTCCACCATAGTAAGCTGCGCTCGCACGGTACCCCTCTTTCCTTTAGGCCTGGTCGTAGTCGCACCTCCTGCAACCGTGATCGTTACGCCTCTGGAAATATGTGGCAAAGTCCTCAGCTGAGAAGAGAGATGAAGAAAGGGCACTGGATATATAAGGCCTAAGTGTTGTTGTTTTTAATCCGAAAGGTTACAACTTTGGCAATGTACTCCATATATATATATATTCTAAACAAATATGCCATTTGTTCAATTGCAAATGTTGTAGTCATTGTACTTTCCCAAAACAAAACTAAAGTCATATTTATTTCCAAATAAACAATAAATCCCACTACTACAGCACAGGCAATAAACAAATGTAATCAGAAAATGATTACATTTCTTATAATTTATTTAAATAAAAAAGTCCACATAGAAACAAAAAGATTCCCTTTGAATTTGTATTATTGGATTTTCTGCATTTAATTTTATCGGCAGGCTCTTTCCTGAACAATATTGCAGGTGGTTAGGCTGAAATGATACGATTACTAAAGTAATTCTTCCAACCGTCACATAAACAGCCAGGAGGCGAGCAATGTTTTAATCGTATGTCAGGCATAAGACAACTAATAACTCCGGGTCAGTATTTTTCCTCTGGTTAATGAATATATCAAGTCACTTCTGGAAGAAAATCTTTAATAACACTCTCTCAGGCTGAATACACAGAGACGTTCCTGGCTGCTGCGGAGTCTTCTTACAATGTTCACCTCTATTTTCCATTATTTTTGAAATTTTAATTACAGTGTAGGACAGAAGAATAATAATGGGAGAATAGCAGACAAGGTTCAAGATTCTTCTCTACTTTCAGAAGATTTTTACCAAACCCTACACAGAATTTCACTTACAAATCACTAAAAGCTGTTGTTCTGCTGTCATCCATTAGCGCACCTTTATTTCCCGGCATCTCCGAATTTACATAAATCTTTATAAAAATATTTTTTTACATTCATAAAAATGAATATGAGATCTCTACTCTGCTACATAGCCGTGTGCTATAGGTGTGTTAAAAAAAAATTCAGAAAATAATAACCCACCAATGTGTAAACCCCAGGACGCACAAAAATCAGCAGAATGAAGGGGCTCCTAAGGATAGGTTATTAATATTTTTCCAGGCACAGTGGTGCATCCATACATGTGGTACAGCCACTCAGTCCCACCGGTAGGATAAACCATCAACGTGTATTCCTGAAAAACACTACTTAAAGGGGTTGTCCATATGCTTTTTTTTTTCAGAAACAAAGCCACCTCTGTGCATGTACTGCATGAGCTATATTAGCTAAGCCTCATTCACCTGGGCCTGAGCGGCAATGCCAGACACAGCCGAGGGACAACCCCTTTTTTCTAATCCTAGAAAACTCTTTTAAGAGTGTTTGTTTTTCTACTGTTTTTGTACACAATCGGGGGAATATATCAAAAAGTTTACGCTAGTTTACTGGCGCAAAAAAAATAACAACATTTTGCGCAATTGAGCAGTTGAGCGAAATGCGTGACTTTTTACGTTTCTACACTTTTCACAAGGAGTTTAGCCAAATAGGTTGGGGCCTCCGCCGGAATTACAGATTTACCATACTTTACGCCAGAAACTGGCGTAAGTTATGGCACAAATCTGGATTTGAATTTCTGTCACAGGGACAGCTAAAGATGCACCACATTTATTAAGAGGTGCGCACCTCTTAATAAATTTGACGCATTTTTCACCCACGTAAATTACTTTAGGACTAGTATTTGAAATCCCAATCTTAATACATTCCCAGTTTCTCCCAAAAGCTATCTTCCCAGTACACAGATAGCACATAACATACAATCTTTATTTTTCTTGCTCATTTTCTATTTGTCGTTTATGTTATCTTTCCAGTTGCTGAGTGGGAGGGATATAAACAAGTCTATTAAGGCCTCATTCACACGGCAGGGTTTCCCGGCCGGGTGCCGGCCGTTCATAAATCGGCCGGCACCGGCACCCGGCTGCATTAGGAATGATAGACCCCTAATGGGGCTATTCACACGACCGATTTTTTGACGGCCGGGAAATCCGGCCGTCAAAAAATAGGACATGCTCTATCTTTGCCCGGACACCCGGCCGCCCAGCTCCCATAGAAGTCTATGGGGCCGGGTATTACACGGCCATCACCGGAATGTGTTCCGAGTGATGGCCGGGTTTTCCGGAGCTTGCGCTTTATCTCCTCCTCCTCACAGCGCAGAGTGCATGTGAGGAGGAGGAGTTGATGCCATTCTGACGAATGGCATCGCTGTACACTGTGTTGCAGGGCCGGGGTGTACAGCAGGTGGAGGGAGCGCTGCGCTGGCTCCCTTCCCCTGCTTGTTAAAAGCACCCTGGCTCGGCGACACCTTCGATGGCGCCGCTAGTAGCAGCAGCTGCTGCTGCTGCGGCTGCTACTACTGCAGCGACGCCACTATAGCAGAGCAGGGAGGTATCTCCCCGCTCTGCTATGTGCTAGCCGCACTTTAGCTCCTTAAAGGAGCGGAATCCCCGTGTTTTCGGGGATCACGCTCCTGGACAGAGCGCTTGATGTCTCTGTCCATATCTGGGCAGTGACATCAGGGGAAACTCCTGAAGCGGAATCCCCGAACACATGGGGATTCCCCTTCAGGAGCTGCCGCTGATGTCACTGTCCGGATCTGCCCGGCCCGGCACGGATGCATAACTTTATGCAAACCGGCCGGGCAGAATGGCCGATTTTACCGGCCGGCACTCGGGCTCGGGAACGACCCGGTCGTGTGAATCCCGCCTTAGCAGAGCGAAGAAGTCTCTTGTACAACACATTTTGGGCTTTGTTCACATCTGTGTCAGCGCATTCGACTACGGTATTGATTCTATCAAAACGACAGAACCCTTAAACAACGGTGACAAACAGAAGCCATTGGCACCGGATCCGTCACCATTGAAATCAATGGTGATGCAAACGGAAACCTTTGGTTTAGGTTGGTTTCAGTCAGGGTTCCGTTCATGGGTTCCCCTGATGGAAAGCTCTGACGGTACCCATGAACGGAGTCCTGATGCAGATGTGAACAAAGCCTTACCTGTAAGTCAAGATGTTTACTTGAAATGTCAGATACCATTTGTCTTCATAACCAACATTTGTGTGTAGATTTCTATGGAAATAGACAGATACCGTAATGTATGTGAAGAAACATTGGACTCCCCCCTCACACTCAAGCAACTATGTTTCATAAGTGGCTTGTCCCATTAACCCCTTCCCGACATTTGCCGTACATGTACGTCATGGAAAGCATTGACTTCCCGCAAAATGCCGTACATGTACGTCAAATGTTTGGCACCGGCTCAGAAGCTGAGTCGGTGCCATCATCGTCGGATCTCAGCTGTATCTTACAGCTGACATCCGACTGTAACGGCGGGGACCGAAATTAGCTTCTATCCCCGCCATTAACCCCTTAAGTGCAGCGCTCAAACACGATCGCTGCACTTAAGGTGTTTGCAGCTCATCGGAACCCCAGTAATGAAATTGCCGGGGTTCCGGTGGCTGCAATGGCAACCGGAGGCCTAATACTGGCCTCCCGGTCTGCCTAGCACCGAAGCCAGTCAAGATCCGCCCGGCGGCGGAGCCTGATCGGCTTCCGTAGCTGCCGGCAAGATGGCGCCGGGTCAGGAGCTGATCCGGCGTCATCAGCGGTGGAAGTCAGCTGTACTGTACAGCTGACATCCACCTGTAACGGCAGGAACCGGAGCTAGCTCCGATCCCTGCCATTAACCCCTTCGATGCAGCAATCGAAAGCGATTGCTGCATCGTAGCGGTTACTAGCAGATCGCCAGCCCTGACAGGCAATCGGGACTGGCGACTGCTGTTATGGCAACAGGAGACACAATGGTCTCCTGCTCTGCCATTACGGAAGCCGATTTAGGCCCCGCCGGGAGGCGAAGCTTAATCGGCTTGCTGTCAGTGAATGACTGACAGATCTAATACATTGCACTACATAGGTAGTGCAATGTATTAGAAAAAAAAAAATCTGACCGTTGGACCTTCAAGTCCCCTAGTGGGACCTGAAGAAAAGTGTAAAAAAAAGTATAAAAAAGTGTAAAAAAAAGTGCAAAAAATAAAAGTTTCAAGTAATCAAATAAAACACAATCCCCCTTTTACTCTTATCAAGTCCTTTATTATTGAAAAATAATAATAAACCATATGTATTTGGTATCGCCACGACCGTAACGACCTGAGGTATCAAAATATTATATTATTTATTGCACGCGGTGAACAGCGTAAAAAAAAACGTAAAAAACGTTACCAGAGTTTCTGTTTTTTAGTCACTTTGCCCTACAAATATTAGAATAAAAAGTGATCAAAAAGTCGCACGTATCCAAAAATGGTACCTATAAAAACTATAGATTGTCCCGCAAAAAACAAGCCCTTATACACCTCCGTCGACAAAAAAATTAAAACGTTATGGTTCTCACAACTTGGCGACAGAAAAAAAATACATTCTTTTTACAAAAGTAATTTTATTGTGAAAAAAGTTGTAAAACATAAAAAAGTGCTATAAATTAGGTATCGCCGGAATCGTACTGACCCGCAGAATAAAGTTAACATGTAATTTATAAAGCATGGTGAACGCTGTATAAAAAAAACGAAAAAAGCTGTGCCAGAATTGAATTTTTTTGTTAACCTGGCATCCCAAAAAATAGGATAAAAGGTGATCAAAAAGTCGCATGTACCCCAATATGGTACCAATAATAACTACAGCTCATCCCGCAACAAACCAGCCCTCATACCGCTACGTATATGAAAAATAAAATTAGTTATGGCTCCAATAAGTCAGGAAATAAAAAAATATGCAGTTGTGCCCGAGGGGAACATTTCTTCAGTTTGAAGAGGCGATTTATCAAGGACCTAAAATTAGGTAACCAGGAAAGGGAGGGCCCAAACATATCCGCTGGAAGCGACGGTGCCCGTATTATACCAGGACAACCCTTCCCAGCAAAATTCCTCAAACTACAAAGGTGCAGAGTGTGGATCAAAAGGGGGATAAGAAATGACACCATTTATCAGTGCGACACCAGCCTGTGCAGAAAGGATTGTGTCACAGCGTAACACACATCTATGGATTATTTTATTTTTTTATACCACCTGACTATGCCCCTTATATACTCCGCCCCGCTTACATGTACCCCCACATTATAAAACACCAGCAATACTCAAACAAATATAGTACCAAGCAAAATCCGCTCTCCAAAAGCCAAATGGTGCTCCCTCGGCTCTGAACCCTACAGCGTGCCAAACAGCAGTTTCCTTCAACATATATGTCATTGTCATACCTGGGAGAACCCTTTTAACAATTTTTGGGGTGTGTGTCTCCAGCGTCATAAGCTGGGCATGACATATTTGCCACTGAATGGCATATCTAGGGAAAAATATAAATTTTTAATTTGCACCATCCGCAGTGCATTCATTTATGGAAAAGACCTGTGGGGTGAAAATGCTCACTACACCTCTTAATAAATGCCTTGAGGGGTGCAGTTTCCATAATGGGGTCACTTCTCAGGGGTTTCTTTTTATTATTTCACATCTGAGCCTCTGCAGTTGTGAACCAATACTTTGTAAATCGCCAAATTAGGCCTCCACTCCGCATGGTACTCTTCACTCCTGAGCCCTGTCATATGTCCAGGCAAAAGATTAGGGCCACATGTAGGGTTTTTCTAAAACCGGGAAACACCGCATAATAATTAGAGGGCTGTCTTGTTATGGTGGCACAAGCCGGGCACCACATATTGGCATATCTATGGAAGAAAATCCCATTTTCACTCTGCAACATCGAGTGAACACTAATTTCTACAAAACACCTGCAGGGTTAAAATGCTTACTACACCCCTTGGTAAATGCATTGAGGGGTGTTGTTTCCAAAATGGGGTCACTTCTGGGGGGCTTCCACTGTTTTGGGCCCACAGGCGCCCAGAAACCAATCCAGCAACATCTGCACTCCAAATAGCGGTCCTTTCCTTCTGAGCCCTGCCGTTTGCCCCAACAACAGTTTATGACCACATATGGGGTATTGCCGTACTCGGGAGAAATTGGTTTAAAAATTTTGGGTTCTTTTTTTCCTTTATTTGTTGAGAAAATGAAAAAATTTGCGCTAAAGCTACGTCTTATTGAAGAAAAAGGACTGTTTTTATTTTCACTGCCTAATTCTAATAAATTCTATGAAACATCTGTGGGGTCAAAATGCTTACTACACCCCTAGATGAATTCCTCAAGAGGTGTAGTTTCCTAAATGGAGTCCCTTTTTGGGCGTTTTCATTGTTTTGTCCCCTCAGGGGCTTTGCAAATGTGACATGGCCGCCGCAAACCATTCCTGCTCAATGTGATCTCCAAAAGCCAAATAGCGCTCTTTCCCTTCTAAGCCCTGCCGTGTGTCCAAACAGCCGTTTATTACCACATGTGGGGTATTGTTTTACTCGGGAGAAATTGCTTTACAAATTTTGTGGTGCTTTTTCTCCTTCAGTCCTTCTGGAAATGAGAAAAAATTAGCTAAACCTAGACTTTTTTTGAAAAAATGTAGATTATTATTTTCAGGGCCTAGTTCCAATAATTTCTGCAAAAAAACTGTTGGGTCAAATCGCTCACTATACCCCTAGATAATTTCCTCAATGGGTGTAGTCTCCAAAATGGGGTCACTTGTGGGGGGTTTCCACTGTTTTGTCCCCTCAGGGGCTTCATAAATGTGACATGGCCTCTGCAAACCATTCCTGCTAAATGTGGACTCCAAAAGCCAAATGGCGCTCTTTCCCTTCTAAGCCCTGCCGTGTGTCCAAACAGCCGTTTATTACCACATGTGGGGTATTGTTTTACTCGGGAGAAATTTCTTTACAAATTTTATGGTGCTTTTTCTCCTTCAGTCCTTGTGGAAATGAGAATAAATTAGCTAAACCTATATAATCTTTGAAAAAATTTAGATTATCATTTTCACAGCCTACTTCCAATAATTTATGCAAAAAACCTGTGGTGTCAAAACGCTCAGTATACCCCTAGATAATTTCCTCAATGGGTGTAGTTTCCGAAATGGGGTCACTTGTGGGGGGTTTCCACTGTTTTGTCCCCTCAGGGGCTTTGTAAATGTGACATGGCCTCTCAAACCATTCCTGCTAAATTTGAGCTCCAAAAGCCAAACGGCGCTCTTTCCCTTCTAAGCCCTGCCGTGTGTCCAAACAGCCGTTTATTACCACATGTGGGGTAGTGTTTTACTCGGGAGAAATTGCTTTACAAATTTTGCGGTGCTTTTTCTCCTTTAGTCCTTGTGGAAATGAGAAAAAAAATCGCTAAACCTACATTTTCTTTGAAGAAATGTTGATTTTAATTTTCACGGCCTACTTCCAATAATTTCTGTAAAAAACCTGTGGGATCAAAATGCTCACTACACCCCTAGATAATTTCCTTGAGGTGTCTAGTTTCCCAGATGGGGTCACTTTTGGGGGATTTTCACTGTTTTGGCACCGCAAGAGCCCTTCAAACCTGACATGGTGCCTAAAATATATTCTAACAAAAATAAGGCCCCAAAATCCTCTAGGTGCTCCTTTGCTTCTGAGGCCGATGCTTCAGTCCAGTAGCACGCTACGGCCACATGTGGGATATTTCCTAAAACTGCAGAAACTGGGCAACAAATATTGAGTTGCATTTCTCTGGTAAAACCTTCTGTGTTATAAAAAAAATTGTATTAAAAATGTATTTCTGCAAAAAAATATGAAATTTGTAAATTTCACCTCTACTTTGCTTTAATTCCTGTGAAATGTGTAAAGGGTTAAGACATTTTCTAAATGCTGTTTTGAATACTTTGAGGGGTGAAGTTTTTAAAATGGGGTGACTTTTTGGGGGTTTCTAATATATAAGGCCCTCAAAACCACTTCACAACAGAACTGGCCCCTGTAAAAATAGCCTTTTTAAATTTTCTTGAAAATATGAGAAATTGCTGCTAAAGTTCTAAGCCTTGTGATGTCATAGAAAAATAAAAGGATGTTCAAAAAACGATGCCAATCTAAAGTAGACTTATGGGGGATGTTAATTAGCAACAATTGTGTGTGGTATAACTGCCTGTCTTACAAGCAGATACATTTAAATTGAGAAAAATGCTAATTTTTGCCATTTTTCACTATATTTTGGTGTTTTTCACAATTAAATACTGAATGTATCGACCAAATTTTACCACTATCTTAAAGTCCAATGTGTCACGAGAAAACAATCTCAGAATCGCCCGGATAGGTGAAAGCATTCCAGAGTTATTACCACATAAAGTGAAACATGTCAGATTTGAAAAATGAGGCTCTGTCAGGAAGGTCAAAAGTGGCTAAAGAGGGAAGGGGTTAAGATCACCCCTAAATAGAAATTAAACCAGCGATCATCTGCTCTTTATGGGGTCGGCTACTAAGACCCCTGGTGAACAGGTGTTATTGCTGGGAGAAGCTGTGACTGGCCATTCATCTCCCCTGTGGCGGCCACTGCTGTGAAATAAAATTTAATGAAAGGCTGACTATATAATTTATGGACTGATGGGTCTGGCAGAGCAAGTGCCGCTCTTTGTTTGCAAAAACAATTGTACAGAAGAGAAAGAATTGTAATTAATTCCCAACATTTGACGTACATGTACATTATAGTTAGAGGGGTCAAGTATGGAGCTCCATATGCAGCAGGTGTGAGCTATATACAACAGCTGACACCCTGCTCTAATGGCTGGGATCAGAGTTAACTCCGATCATGGTCATTTAACCCCTTAGTGACCACTAATACGCCTTTTAACGTGATTCACTACTGGGCTTTAGGCTAGGCTGACGCCTTTTCACGTCAGCCTAGTCTAAGTCCTGCACGGGTCTCCCGTGCAGGCAGGAGCCGGGGCTCTGCTGTCTGATGACAGCTGAGCTCCTGCTCCAACGCCCGCGATCGAAGTTTACTTCGATCGCGGCCGTTTAACCCGTTAAATGCTGCCGTCAATAGCGACCGCGGCATTTAACTTTGTTTACAGAGGGAGTGCGCTCCCTCTCTCACCCATCGGCGGCCCGCGAATGCAATCGCGGGTCTCCGATGGGGTGTCATGGCAGCCGGGGGACTGATAAAAGCCCCCAGGTCTGCCCTGGACATATGCCTGTTAGGACGCGCCAGAGGCACGTCCTAACAGATTGCCTGTCAGATTTACACTGACAGGCAATAATGCTCTGGTATACGAAGTATACCAGAGCATTATAGCAGCGATCGGAACATCGCACAGTAAAGTCCCCTAGTGGGACTAATGAAATCAGTCATCAAAGTGAAATAAAGATTATTAATAAAAAGTACAGTAAAAAAAAAAAAAAAAATCGCCGCGACCGTAATGACTCCATTAATAAAGTTAATATGTAATTTAAACCGCAAAGTGAACACCGTAAAAAAAAAATGCCAAAAACTATGGCGAAATTGCAATTTTTTTCCATTGCCCCCCAAAAAAGTCATAATAAAAATGAATCAATAAGTCCCATGTACCCCAAAACAGTACCATTCAAAACTACGTCTTGTCCCGCAGAAAACAAGCCCAAAAAATCACTACATTGATGGAAAAATAAAAAAATTACGGCTCTTGGAAAGCGACGATGCAAAAACAAATAATTTTAGTTCAAAAGTGTTTTTATTGTGCAAAAGTCGTAAAACATAAAAAAACCTCCACATATGTGGTATCGCCGTAATCGTACCGACCCATAGAATAAAGGTCACATGTTAATTACGTCGCACAGTGAACGGCGTCAATTTAAAAACGCATAGAACAATGGCGGAATTTCAGTTTTTTTTTATAATCCCCCCCAAAAAGGTTAATAAAAGTTAATATAAAAATTATATGTACCCAAAAATGGTGCCATTAAAAAGCACAACTAATCCCGCAAAAAACAAGTCCTCATACGGCTATGTAGACGAAAAAATAAAAACGTTATAGCTCTTTGAATGCGACTATAGAAAAACGAATAAAATAGCTTGGTCATTAAGGCCTAAAATGGGCTGGTCAGATTCAATGGTCAATGGTGGTCACGTCATCTAAGTCGTTAGACAGAAGGGTATCCCTCTGTCAACCTATTCTCCCTCTTTCGACAGGACTGCAGGGTGCCAATGGATTGTCATGTCAGCCTAGTAAAGGCCTCTAGGCCTATCATCATATCACTCCTAACGCTAAAGTACACTATGATCGCATGTTCACATCCCCTAAAGAAAATGTAAGACGTTATAAAAAATGTCAAGATTATAAAAAAATTCAAAGAATTCCACATTTCCCATTTTTTATGGAAAACAATGTAAAACAAAACAAAACATAATTTATATCACCATGTCCGTAACTATTCAAACGATCAAAATATAAGCTCAGAAAACAAATGTAGTATCGCTATAATCATACTGACTCGTAGAATAAAGTTAACATGTCATTTTTACCGCATGGTAAACGCCGTAAACTCAAAATCCATAAAATAATGACGAAGTTGCTCTTTTTTTTCAATTCGACCCCACAATTTTTTTTTTTAAAGTGTTCAGTACATTATGCGGTGCATTAAATGGCGCCAATAAAAAATACATCTCATCCCGGAAAAAACCAAGCCCTCAGACGAATTTGTTGAGGAACAAAGTTGTGTCTCTTGTATAGCGGGGGTGAAATAACGAAAATAAAAAAACTAAAGCTGGCTGCCGCGGGAAGGGATTAAGAGAAACACGTGACTACATGTGACCTCATAGTTTAGACATATTTATTAAAAAATTATAGAACCTACTTTAGAACTACTTCAGTTTTAACAAATAAATCCTATCCCGCTGGTGGTGCTACGGGCGTCTGTTATCACATATCTCTTGTGATATTTGAGCACCTGTGTGATCATCATATGTCTAGAACAGATTATCATCCTCTGGACGTAGGTCCCCATTCAATGTCTACAGAAAAGATCTTGAAAAGCATCATAGACAGTATATTACAAAATTGTAGAACTTTTTGTTCATTATACAACAAATATGCTTCTTGCAACCCAGAATATAACTTTTAGTAGTTAATAGGACATGTAAATATCTCGAGACCCCCTCTTGCTCTGGTAAACCATGTTTTACATGGATGGCTATTTATTCGAACAGTCAGCATGTACAGATGTAGTCATCATTATTTTGACTGTTAACACATTAAATATACAGTGGTAAGAAACGTTTATATAATGCTGCACGTTATCAGAGGCAAGATAAACTTGACTACATCTGTACTGTAATACTACATTTTCCCTGTAGTGGCCACTGCTGGGGAAAATGTATGGTTCCAGAAGAGCGATCAGCTAAGCACTGGGCCAGCTTTAATCTAAAAATAAGTTATCTTAATGAGAAAACACCTATTATAATAAAAAAAAAAACAATGACATAAAGCTTTATCTACCAGTAGAATTTTACATTTTAAACATTTAATATTATTAACTACTAATTTATAATGAATGAATGCTAGTTATATCATTATTTTAGGACATGATGAACCATGTTCTGCTACAACATATTGTTCTACCAATGGAAAGTCACATTAGTTTATGTAATACAGAGCTGTACAAAAGAACACCACAAAACTATAACCTTTGAGGAATTTATGAATATCAAGTAGTTTAGTTGCCGTCAACCCTTAACAACTAAAAGGCGCCTATTTTTACAGCATATGTTTTTTCCTTCTGAAATGTCACATAGCCGAGCCGTTTTCTGGTAACTGAATTGACATCAAAGCTTCAAACAGTAATTGGTACTTTATCAGGAGAATAGGAAATGATAGGAGGATGAAAGGAGGAATAGTGCAAAGCAGATAAGGTAAAATAAAGCTCACAATGACACACCAAGAATAAACTGTGCAAATGCATCTTCATAAGTTACAGCATTTTTCCTGTTATTTGTTCTTGTAGAGATGTGCCTTCGGGGGACACTACTAAACAGTGTATTCTTATCATAAACATCAAAAGTCTTACTAAATGATCAGAAATGTTTCTACCAGGCTGTGACCTCTATTGAAATGAATAAAAACTGTAACAGGAAGAGCTAGTTCCTGGGCTGTATATCGGCTGCCATGAGCTTGTTCCTACTTATCATAAAAGAGGCTACTCCTAGACAGCCTCTTTCCATATGCCCTATTAGCAAAGCCGATTCTAGCTTTTCTACTGCCTGAGACGAAAATTGAAATGGCGACAACCCCGACCTTGATTGACATCCCCCGGGCCATTATATGTTACTTCCCGCCTCCTCAAATGCTCGTGTATGCGCCATTGCTTTATGCAGCCATGAAACCGCATTTTCTGCAATAAATTTTCCACTGACCTTTTCACTTTTCAGTACCCTCTGTTGATGTATGTTGTGTGATATAATAACAATGACATGTCAGACCTGGCGTAGTTTTCCACCACTTTTCTAATTAGTCAGTAAATTGTCAGTGGGATTCAGCTATGAAAAATCCCTCTAAACGACAGTAATCAGTTAATAGCTTAAATAACGCTGATTCCGAATGTCTAATTTATATCTTTTTACTTACTTGCATTTCATTATTATAGGCCCGGAAAAAAAGGCTGTGCGCTGGATGCTTATACATAGAGAGAACTCCTAAGCTCATCAATATGATGAAGAGGATTTCTAGGACTCGTCATCAGCATGAAGCACTTGGCTGTAAAAACTTACAGATTCGGAATCAGCATCTTTTAAGCTATTTATTGATCACTGTAGTTTATGGGGACTTTGGACTGGGTACACAAGTTCCTTATCTCCCCCTAGTGGTGGCAGCAGTCAGCAAGTATTTTATAATTTAACTATATGTCTATACAAGGTTATGGAGCTCCGATAAATATATATCTAACTCAATCCAGGAGTGAACAACTATAGTGACAAATAATTGTACTTCTGAGATATTTTACAACCTTACAATGAGTTAAAAATAATTTTCACCCAAAATGTAACATAGATGTCCTGAGATGGGGAGGTGGACAGGCATTCGGCAATCCTCTCCTGATGTGGCAAGGGGGTGAACAAAAAAATGATCCCCTATACCTAAAGAAAGTAGAGAGGGAGGTGAACAAGCACGTGGTGTTCATGTGCTAAGGAAATTAGGCAGGTGAACAGTACTCTAATAGGAGTTGTATTTAAGTCTTCTTTCAGATCAGGGGTCTGCAACTTGGCTTGCATGTTCCTGCTGTGCGGCTCGTGGGATATGGAGGGAACATTAGCAGCGGTTTTGACTGTTTTTTTAAATTTTTCTGTAGTGCAGGGGAATTGTAAGAATGACAGCCAAGAAGCGCTGTAATAAAGTTTAATGGCGCCTTCATCTCCCCCTCTCATGTCCACCACGACCTTTCCCTGCAGTAAGCTAAAATTTACGTAAATGAAAAAAAGAGAAAAAGGAGCCATTAAACATAGTAACAGCGCTGCATCTGTCACTAGCTCTTCACTCCCACGCTTTGGAGGCCACAATAACTAACATCGGGGATATGTAGCTGCACCATCTCTTTTTGGGGAAGCTTATTATCGCTCCCCCAAATCCATTACCTGCCGTCCTCCATGATCATAAGTAATGTGTAAAGCTGACCAGCAAATGAAGGAGAGCAGGTAATCAATATGGTTTCTGATTCTAGCCAAATTAAAAAAAAAAAAAAAAGCAGCAACTCATAATACATGCTACATTTACAGTAAACATAAGCAGGGCTTAATTTCTCTACCCCATAACAACATCTCACTCTCCTCCGCAAGCACATGTACGGATGTCGCCATCTTTATTTTGACTCTGATATCTTGCTGCAGCGTGATATCACACAACAAAAGACATTGAGAAGTCATTGAAAAGTCAACTTAAAGTTTCTTGACACTGTGTATTTAATGCGGTAAAATTCAAGATAAAGATGGCTACATCTGTATAAGGGCAGGCAATAGATTGGGGGGAAGAGCGGTGAAGAGCCATGCTTAAACATATGAGGGCAAATAGAAGAATGGTCCCTCCCCCACAAAAATGTAATACCTGAATATTTCAATTAAACATATACAGGGCTTTATGCCTCTCCCCTATACCAACTATCTACTCTCCTCCACAGTTTTGGAAGGTCACAAGCACATGTAGGAGGGCAGGTAATAGGTTTGGGGGAAGGAGTGAGGAGCCATGTGCCTATTATTGGTTGTATATAAGAATGGTATCTCTCCTTACACCTCAGGATTCTACACCTCTAACCAAGTCCTGACTTTTTAGATTTTTTTGACCAATTAAACTTGGAACAAGCTTCCATTTTAAATGCATCTACGCTGGATCCACTTTCCTCTTTTTTGCTGTTATTTGGAACTGTCTCCAGTTGTTTCCTGTTTTATATCGTTGTACAGTTTGACTTCTACAAAATCTTGCCGTTGATTGTAGTCCAAATTTCCTAGGTTACCGCCAAGCATGGGAACCCCAGAAGCAAAGGCATAACTGGAAGCCCCTAAGCCCCAATGCAAAATCTGTAACAAATGCCCCCCAAACCAAATGGCATTTGTAAAACTTGTACTTTAATATGTAGCAGAGTGGCTATTGGGTTACCTCTGCACCCCCCTATAGCTACACACCTGCCCAGCAGGGACCTGAAAGTGGAGCACAAATGAATTAAGTTCCACTGACAGTTACAAGAGTTGTGCAGATCCCTGACAATACAGATAACTGTATGGTCATTATACGGTCTCTGTCTCCTGCTCGATGCTGATGTGTATAATCGCAAGTGGGAGGACCAACTTTTGTTGTTGCCGAAGCGCCTATTCTCTGGGTAGAGAGCCATATCTATTTTATGTATGTCCCTATTTAGCATGGCACAATGTATAAGAAATGTAAATGCAAGGTCATGTGACTTACGTCATATATATATACTTCTTGCTGCTTACATTTTCTTTTATCTTATATTTGTTTTTTTAGCCTTGAAGGATCATTTTTGTGCATTGTACATTTCATTAACCATAAAATGATGCTGCCTTCTCTTCTTTCCAAAGGCTGCATGTTTATTCCACTGAAGTTATAATGGAGGACACTATCTGCTCATGAGCTGAACTAAAAGCAAGAATTAAGCAAAGCGACATGGCAGAGAAATAAAGGGAATAACAGTTATAATGCATCTAATTTGCTATTTCCATAAGTTAATGGAGCAATCCATGTCCCTTGTGTCATCTCTCCTTCCTCAGCTTTAAATCACTCGAGCACAAGTATCTCTTACAATTAAATATGCCCAAAAACAGTAATTGTCTTGCAACATTGAAAGGACATATTAGCTAATGAAAGGCAACGGCTCAGGAAAAAAGAGATCACCTTGATAATAGCGACATATAAATCACAACAGTAGGTGCTGTGGTCTCACCGAATGTTCTGTTAAGAATATTTCTTCTTGTAATAAAATTTGGCTTAAGTTACTCGGCTCTAATAGAAAAACATTGAAGTAAAGAAAACAGTACGACACTAATGTTCTGTAAAGTACATAGAGCCTAAACATTCAAGTTCAGTAGACCTTAGTTATGTATAGTCTGGGGCATAGAAGCTCATACAAGGTAGATTATTATAGTAAAGACCTAAAGGGAATCTGTCAGCAGTATTGAGGCTCTGCTGACAGATGGATATAGGGGAGGGCATTTTAAACAAACCAACGTTTGAATTCTCTTCTGCAGCAGTCGCAAATGCCATTCAATGCTCTAAGTGTTGGCTCTAGTGGCCAATCAGGAGTCCGCAAGAGCCGTCACTCAGAGCAGAGAGGCAGGGTTTGCAGTGGGCAGTGAAGGAGTACTTGCACATCAAGTTCCGCCTTAGTGTCACTTGCAATCAGTGTGCCGGGAGAATAAAACATAATGTTCTCGATCAGGCAATTTGCATTGCCAAGAATAAAGGTCCCCCCTCCCTTTTTTTTATTCTGGCAGTAGTTTTGATGCCACAAAACTGCTGACATATTCCCTTTAAGAACCACTTTTAGGGATTTGCCTTAATATAGTATTATTATGCTATTATCACAATGGCTGCCTTTACAATTTTGAGACTTTCCAATAACCCTGCAGGGTTTCATCAAGTTCTATATCAGCAAATGCAAGTGGGAGTATAATCGGAAATCAGTACCTATTGCTGCCCTATTTCAGAGTGCCGGTCAACCGAACCAGTGCCAAGCCTCAGAAGCCAATGATCATTTAATTTGAATGTATCTAAATCTTTAGGTCTCAGATACAGTTGAATACTAGGGTACGGCCAAGAAGGTTCTTCCCATCCAGTTGTTAATATCACATCGGATCAGGAAAACCAGTTGTCTTGTGAGTACAAGAAGGGCCTTTGGCTCCCTGCAGCACCATTATTCTTTTAGATCACATACCAGGTACCCTCTCCCCTGCATGATGTGATGATATACATCTACATTGGGTCCAGAGAGCCCAAGTAGTCCTGCATGATGCTAGATGACGACGTGTGAATATGTAAATATGAATAGTGGCTACTTTTTGCAGGGCACACTGTATGCCACAATTTTAAAGGGTAATACATGTATGCCATTATTTTGGGAGGCATTATGTGTGTTACTATTTTTGGGTGCATTATCTCTACGGCACTGTACAGTATTTAGCAATATGCTAAATATTAGCAGTATTTAGCAGTTTGCTAGCATGTTTTATGTGCTTTATTATGAGGCCAATGACTATATCTAGCAAGTCTAAGTGTGTCTATGTATCTTCTGTATAATATGTTATCTGACCACGATCCTGCGCCAATCTCCTCTGCCAGCCGCTGCAAGAGTCACAACAGGAATGATGGGGATGTTAGGTAGAGGGTGCAGTGTGCACCGTGCGCACGGCAAGCCAATCAATATTACAGGTAAGGCCGTAAGGCCAGTAAGGAAGTCCGGCCAATCAGAGAGCCCCGTGTCCAGCCTATGTCAATTATCAGTTTACCTAACCCGGTACCTGTGTTGTATATTATCTATTGTAAAGCCTATATTCTGACCCAGCTTGTCTGATAGCATTTCTTATTCTGCTTGTTCTTGCTATCCATTTGTTAACTCTGGATTGTCTGATAATTTGCCTAATAAAGCAAAATGATCACTATAGCTTTTGCTAATAATCATTAGAAATGCCTATGCTACATATATGTATACTTTGCCTCTCAAATGTATGTTGTATAATGTTGCTAGCTAAGGTTTGTTCTAAAACAGTATTCTCTGAATATTAGACTGCTGGCCTCCTTACCAGGCCTTCAAGGCCATTCTGATATAAGACTTCCAAGCTTACTGGAGACAAACTTGATATTCTGGACAACGTAAAGCTTCTAAACTAAAGGATGTGTTATTATTACGCATATATTACGTGGCTAGTAACTTGTAAGGCCATAAAATACCTTTAAATGTCTAATCTAAATGCCAATCTTTAGATCTTCTGTCTAACACTTGATAGGATCTCTGTAACAGGGATAATTGGCCGGGTGACGGACGTTATTTTTAACGACTGCCACATGGCTGCATTAAAATCAATGTCTATTGGGCTATTCATACAATCGTTGTTTTACGGACTGTGTGAACGGCCCGTGAAAAATAAGACATGTCTTTTTTTTGCCTGTTTTCCTGGATCCCTCAATAGACTAAATTCTACGAGGGATCCGCGAAAATGGGTCCGCCTGGGTGCAAATAGGCGGTGGAAAAGGGTTGTTATTTAAGGCCAATTTGACACCCGGTCATGTAAATAAAGAGGCTCTGTCACCAGATTCTCAAACCCCTATCTCCTATTGCATGTGATCGGCGCTGCAATGTAAATAACAGCAACGTTTTTTTTTTTTTAAACGGTCATTTTTGGCCAAGTTATGAGCTATTTTATATATATGCAAATGAGCTTTGAAGTGGACAACTGGGCGTTTTTTTTTTCGTTATGTCCAACTGGGTGTGTATTGTGTTTTTAACTTGGCATGTTTATGTGTATGATGCTGACCAATCAGTGACCCGTCAGCATCATACACTCCTCAACATCTGCACGCTCCTCTCCTGAAATATTCTGTGCTGCTGTGAACTCTGCTCTTACCATTACGTAGCTCTCAGTCTGTTACCTCTCCTCCACTCCTGTCCTCAATAACACCTTCACATGATTGGCAAGTCACCACCCCGCACAAGATCCGCACGCTCATCTCCTGAAATACTCTGTGCTGCCTTAAACTCTGTGGACAGGTCAGGATCCTGTTTTTTTAAATGCTGCTGGAAAACCCGCTCGATCCACTATATAAGGCTGCGCCTCCATCCTCTTCTGCCCCAGTCACTTATTCCCAAGCACTGTAAACTTTCAGATTGGTTGCGCTGTGAATATTCGGAGAACGTGATTGGTTTATGTGCAGGGTAATGAACATACAGACAAGCAGTAGAAGACTGAATTCAATGAAATGCTCAGACCTTAGTCCGTCTTCTACTGCTTGTCTGTATGTTCATTACCCTGCACATAAACCAATCACGTTCTCCGAATATTCACAGCACAACCAATCTGAAAGTTCACAGTGCTTGGGAATAAGTGACTGGGGCAGAACAGGATGGAGGCACAGCCTTATATAGTGGATCGAGCGGGTTCCCCAGCAGCATTTAAAAAAAACAGGATCCTGACCTGTCCACAGAGTTTAAGGCAGCACAGAGTATTTCAGGAGATGAGCGTGCGGATCTTGTGCGGGGTGGTGACTTGCCAATCAAGTGAAGGTGTTATTGAGGACAGGAGTGGAGGAGAGGTAACAGACTGAGAGCTATGTAATGGTAAGAGCAGAGTTCACAGCAGCACAGAATATTTCAGGACAGGAGCGTGCAGATGTTGAGGAGTGTATGACGCTGACTGGTCACTGATTGGTCAGCGTCATACACATAAACACGCCCAGTTAAAAACACAATACACGCCCAGTTGGACATAACGAGAAAGAAAACGCCCAGTTGTCCATTTCAAAGCTCATTTGCATAAATATAAAATAGCTCATAACTTGGCCAAAAATGAACGTTTTTTTTAAAAAAAAACACGTTACTGTTATCTACATTGCAGCGCCGATCACATGCAATAGGAGATAGGGGTTTGAGAATCTGGTGACAGAGCCTCTAAAAAAGCCTTAGTTTTTACTTCTCTCTCTTAAACTTTTTATTGTAAACTTGCTTCTTAATAAACCTTTCATTTAATTTCACCAGGAGTCCAGGACACAAGAGAATTTGTTTAAGATTTTCTTATCATGCCTGCCTTCTATTTATGCACAAGTAGTCCTTCTTCTGATATTTGACCCTTGGCCCATCCCTGATTTAGCTTCTGATGTATTCATTCTTTTGTCATTCTCTAGACTGTTACCTGATAAAAACTACTTTTTGGCTCGTATAAACACATTTGCTCATCCGGCTCTGCAGCAGCAAAGTCCACAATTCCGTACAGAGGTTAAAGGGTAAAACCAGGGATCTCTTAGACTATGCACCCCATTTTAGCCAGCGTCAAGCTGACTGCCTATTCATACATCAGCATGTGGGCTGAACATAACACTCTGTTGCTGTAAGTAAATAGAAAAAATAATTTTAAATTCAGGGGCTGAAACACCGTTGTGATCATGTCTAAATACAGTGCATCAGAGCTTTCTTTTGTAATAGGTGAAACACATGTATCAGTTGGCTATAATCAGGATGGATTTAAAGTCTATAAATATATAAAATATGCATGTATCCATACACTGAATGCAAGCAGAGGTTTTGAAAATGGCAAGAAATTGAAACATAGTGTATACAGTATGTGAAAGCAGCATTTTTCTGGCTCTGTACAAGCTCCAAGTTGTACAAAGTTGTAATATGGCACACAGCACACATAGACGTGTATGTTCCCATACTGTACCCTAGTAAGACAGATAAGAAGTTGAAATTATCTCTGTCGCAGTCATGAAACTATGACCTAAGAAATTAGGTAAAAGGTTTGTTACGATTGTAGATATAGTCAAGGGCGTTTCATGGTTAAATCGGATCATTGTCATGATATTTGAGTCTCTAGATCGGGATGTTTGGCCTGCATGTATGGGATAAATAGCATTCTGCTAATTGGAATAACTCAATTGTTGTCTAGGCAGATATTATTAACCCGTAGATCCCATTTATAATGCAATATAATTGTTACTCCTGTAGTAATTATGAGCAGGATTCTCATGTGTGTCTTCAGGGCTTTACCTTCTTGATGAAAGGTTTAACAATAAAGCATTAAAAAGAAATTAAGGCTATTTGAGATACAATAAGAGATGTGGGAATGTAGTGCTAGATGAGACTACTAAAAAGCATGTTAGCAAGGAAAACAAGCCTAGCAGCTAGACTAGACTGAGCTACAAATACATATATGACATTACATTGCAAGGCAGTAACATGTACATACATGACAGATGCAGCAAGTTGGAATAACTTTTTTCCTATTGTTTTAAATGAACATAAACTTTTCAAACAACTTATGCTAATCTGATAGTATATCTGATATATATCAACTTTGTAATTTACTTACTGTTAAAATGTAGTTGTTTTATCCATGCAAATTCTGTGGGAAGTTTTTTCTACTAGGGGTCTCCCTTCCTGGAATCTGATGTTTACCCACTGTTGTCAAACAAAGTCCATCCCTGGTTACAGAGCAGAATTGATGGGCTGTAGAAGGGGGTGTATCACTTCACTTCTTGCCTATATAAGTCTATGGAGAGGGGAGAGGAGAGCAGCTGGAGGAAGCAGAGAGAGAGAGAGAAAGAGTGAATCAGCAACAGACATGCTGCATACAAGTCTATGGAGAGGGGAGGGGAGCAGAGAGAGAACAAGACAGAGACACAAATCTATGGAGAGGGGAGCAGGAGGAGTGAGCAGAGAGATAGAGCGAGTCACCAACAGACACGCTGCATTCAAGTCTATCTAGAGGGGAGGGGATCAGGAGGAGGAAGCAGGAGCAGAGTGAGAAAAACCACAGGCTGCTGGTATGATTTATATGTCACCCCAGTACTGGAATCTCAGCTACCCTGCTCATTACTGATGTATAATCTCCTCCATGCAGCAGCTGCTTATATATTTCATAGATAGATATAGGAGAGCATTATATAGAAGACATGATAGCCATTCGGCTCTGTCCACTAGCTCAGAGACAACTGAGACTTAGTGACAGAGCATGCAGAGAGGAAAACTACTAAATGATGCAGAATACAAGTCATATAAAAGCCCAAAATTGTTTTATTCCTTATGTACACTACCGTTCAAAAGTTTAGGGTCACTTAGAAATGTCCTCATTTTTGCAAGAAAAGCACAGTTTTTTTCAATGAAGATAACATTAAATTAATCAGAAATACACTCTATACATTGTTAATGTGCTAAATGACTATTCTAGCTGCAAACGTCTGGTTTTTAATGCAATATCTACATAGGTGTATAGAGGCCCATTTCCAGCAACCATCACTCCAGTGGAACATTGTGTTTGCTAACTGTGTTAGAAGGCTAATGGATGATTAGAAAACACTTGAAAACCCTTGTGCAATTATGTTAGCACCGCTGTAAACAGTTTTGCTGTTTAGAGGAGCTATAAAACTGACCTTCCTTTGAGCTAGTTGAGAATCTGGAGCATTATATTTGTGGGTTCGATAAAACTCTCAAAATGGCTAGAAAAAGAGAGCTTTCATGTGAAACTCGACAGTCTATTCTAGTTCTTAGAAATGAAGGCTATTTCATGGGAGAAATTGCCAAGAAACTGAAGATTTCCTACAACGGTGTGTACTACTCCCTTCAGAGGACAGCACAAACAGGCTCTAACCAGAGTAGAAAGAGAAGTGGGAGGCCCTGCTGCACAACTGAGCAACAAGACAAGTACATTAGAGTCTCTACTTTGAGAAATAGACGCCTCACAGGTCCTCAACTGGCAGCTTCATTAAATAGTACCCGCAAAACGCCAGTGTCAACGTCTACAGTGAAGAGGCGACTCCGGGAAGTTGGCTTTCAGGGCAGAATGGCAAAGAAAAAACCATTTCTGAGACTGGCTAATAAAAGGAAAAGATTAATATGGGCAAAAGAACACAGACATTGGAAAGAGGAAGATTGGAAAAAAGTGTTATGGACAGAGGAATCGAAGTTTGAGGTGTTTGGATCACACAGAAGAACATTTGTGAGACGCAGAACAACTGAAAAGATGCTGGTAGAGTGCCTGACGCCATCTGTCAAGCATGGTGGAGGTAATGTGATGGCCTGGGGTTGCTTTGGTGCTGGTAAAGTGGGAGATTTGGACAAGGTAAAAGGGATTTTGAATAAGGATGGCTATCACTCCATTTTGCAACGCCATGCCATACCCTGTGGACAGCGCTTGATTGGAGCCAATTTCATCCTACAACAGGACAATGACCCACAGCACACCTCCAAATTATGCAAGAACTATTTTGGGAAGAAGCAGACAGCTGGTATTCTATCTGTAATGGAGTGGCCAGCGCAGTCACCAGATCTCAACCCCAATAGAGCTGTTGTGGGAGCAGCTTGACCGTATGGTACGCAAGAAGTGCCCATCAAGCCAATCCAACTTGTGGGAGGGCCTTCTGGAAGCATGGGGTGAAATTTATCCCGATTACCTCAGCAAATTAACAGGTAGAATGCCAAAGGTCTGCAATGCTGTAATTGCTGCAAATGGAGCATTCTTTGACGAAAGCAAAGTTTGAAGGAGAAAATTATTATTTCAAATAAAAATCATTATTTCTAACCTTGTCAATGTGTTGACTATATTTTCTAGTCATTTTGCAACTCATTTGATAAATATAAGTGTGAGTTTTCATGGAAAACACAAAATTGTCTGGGTGACCACAAACTTTTGAACGGTAGTGTACACACATATGACAGCTTATTCTGAAAAGTTATCTATAACGTTAGGTACACTTTAACATAAAAGTCAAACAACACTCATATGTATTCAACTTCTATATGACTAGTTTAACGCTTACGGCCGCCGACCACCGCCATCCTACCTTCCCTGGTGGGTGCCAGCTTCTTTCACCTCAATGCCGGCATCTCCCTCATCCCCTGGGATACCGGCGTGTGTTACTTCCTGCTCCCCGTTCCCGCAGGGTGCGCGTGCGCTCTAGTGGCCTCTTACAGGGCCAGCGCGCGCCACTAAAAGTTTCCCTAGCCTATGCCTGTACACACAGGGATATTTAATCTGGCCTTCCCTCTCCTCCTTTGCCTGAGCAATATTGTGTCTTTCCTATGTTTGTCTTGCAAATGGTTCTTTTTCTGTATCCCGTTTCCTGTATCCCATATCCTGAATCCCGTTTCCCATATCCAGAATCTGTGTCTAGTTCTAGTGCCTAAGTCGAGTGTCCGAGATGACCTCACCTTCTGTGTCCAGTGCCCGTATTAAACTGAATGTCCGAGACGACTTCACCATCTGTGTCCGGTACCCATGCCAAGCCGAATATCACATGCAACTTCACCATCTTGGTCTGGTACCAGTGGCGTAACTACCACAGTAGCAGACATTGTGGCTGCTACAGGGCCCGCGGCATAAGGGGGCCCATGTCGCCGGCCGGCACGCCCCCCCCATGCCCAAAGGCTTAGCTAGCATCCGCGATGGCTGCTATAGCGGTAGCAATGCCACACTCAATAGTGTCTGTGTCCTTCGGACGCAGATGCTATTCAACACTATGACAGAGCAGGGAGGCATCTCTCTGCTCTGCCATAAGATACTGTATACAGTGGCGTAGCTCTAGGGGTCGCAACAGTCGCAATTTCAACCGGGCCCCTAAGCCTGGGGGGCCTACAGTCTGCGCCCAGTCACTCATAGCACAGACCGGAGTAGAAGTATCCTCCACCCATCGTGGGAACGGGGATAGGTAAGTAATTATGTTATTATTTTTCTATTAGGCACTATGGGGCATTGTACTGGGTAGGGAAGGGGGGCTGATATGATGGCAGCTATAGGAGCATTTTACTATATGAGGGGCATTACACTGTGGGGACAGCTATGGGGGGCATTATACTGTGGGGACAGCTATGTATGGCATTATACTGTGGGGGCAGCTATGGGGGGATTATATTGTGGGGGCAGCTATGCGGGCCATTACACTTTGTGAGGGCAGCTATGGGGGCATTATATTGTGGGGGCAGCTATGGGGGGCATTATACTGTGGGGACATCTATGGGTGGCATTATACCGTTAGGACAGTGTGCACCGGGAACTGCGCAGTAACTGTACATCCTGGTGTGGGAAGTACCAGGATGTGCAGTTATGTCAAGGTGCGGGAAAGGTTTAATATAATGAATAAATTGAAAAAATATAGATTCAGAGTCTGACCATATGAGCAACACATCATCTATGTATCTGCACCAATAGGGTATTTACTGCAGATTGGTACTATTGGTACCAGGGTCTTCATCAGCACCCGGCAAACCCAGGCAAGTTCCATGGCCCACTACCCTTGGGGGGGGCCCACTTGGATGCCGGGTGCTGACGCTGTCATCATGGCTCCTCCAGGAGTGGAATTCCCGGCCAGAGTCTTGCTGGGGATTCTGCTTTGGTAGGACGCAGATACTATTGAACTCTATGGCAGAGCAGGGAATTATCTCCCCACTCTGCCACTAACTACTCTACAGACTCCCATGCAGAGTGCTAGTAGCTAATAACGCTCTGCCCAACACTCCGGTTCTGCGAAAGTCCCAGATATTATTGTCCATATATGGACAGTGATGTCAGGAGGAGAGAAGGAGTCCCAGGCAGAGCGCTAAAAGCGGCTCTGCTCCAGGACTCCGCCTCTGGGGAAGCCCCTGACATCACTGTCCACGGGTCCACATAAACTTGGAGCCAGCCCTGATTTCTACAATGCATTTTTGACATTATTTGTGCAATGCATTATTGGTATGTTTTAGTACAGTACAATTTGTGCAGTGTATGATAGAATGGTATTATTTAACCCCTTAGTGTCTAAGCCTGTTTTGGCCTTCAGGACCAGCAACATTTTTGCAAATCTGACATGTGTCACTTTATGTGGTAATAACTCCTGAATGCTTTTACCTATCCAAGCGATTCTGGGATTGTTTTCTCGTGACATGTTGTACTTTATGATACTGAAAAAATTTTGTCATTAAATTCAATATTTATTTGTAAGAAACGCAAAGATTTAGAGAAAATTAGCAAAAATTAGCATTTTTCTAAATTTTAATGTATTTACTTGTAAAACAGATAGTAATACCACACAAAATACATACTAGTTTATATTTCCCATATGTCTACTTTATGTTTGCATCGTTTTTTGAACATTCTTTTATTTTTCTAGGACGTTACAAGGCTTAGAACTTTAGCAGCAATTTCTCATATTTTCAAGAAAATTTCAAAAGGCTATTTTTTCAGGGACCAGTTCAGTTCTGAAATGGCTTTGAGGGCCTTATATATTAGAAAGTCACCATAAATCACCCCATTTTGAAAACTGCACCCATAAAAGTATTCAAAACCACATTCAGAAAGTATTTTGACCCTTTAGGCGTTTCACAGGAATTAAAGCAAAGTAGAGGTGAAATTTACAAATTTCATTTTTTTTCTTCAAAAAATCATTTGTAATAAATTTTTTCTGTACCACAGAAGGTTTTACCCAAGAAATGCAACTCAATATTTATTGCACAGATTCTGCAGTTTTTAGAAATACCCCACATGTGGCCCTAGCGCGGTCATGGACTGAAACACCGGCCTCAGAAGCAAAGGAGCACCTAGTGTATTTTGGGCCTCTATTTTATTAGAATATATTTTAGGTACCATGTCAGGTGTGAGGAGGCCTTGTGCTGCCAAAACACTGGAAACACCCCAAAAGTGACCCCATTTTGGAAACTATACCCCTCAAGGAATTTATCTATGGGTATAGTTAGCATTTTGAACCCACAGTTTTTTTGCTAAATTTATTTGAATTAGTATGTGAAGGTGAAAATCTACTTTTTTTGTGAAAAAAGTAGGACATTTTAAATTTTTACAAGGAATAAAGTAGAAAAAACACCCCAACATATGTAAAGCAATGTCTTCCGATTATAGCAATACCCCATATGTGGTAATAAATTGCTGTTTGGACCCACAGCAGGCCTCAGAAGAGAAGGAGCACCATTTGGATTTTGGATTTCTGATTTTGCTGGAATAGTTTTCAGTGCCGTGTCGCGTTTGCAATGCACTGGAGGGAAGAAAACCATGGAAACCCCCCAATAGTGACCCCATTTTGGAAACTATACCCCTCAAGGAATTTATCTATGGGTATAGTTAGCATTTTGAACCCACAGTTTTTTTGCTAAATTTATTTGAATTAGTATGTGAAGATGAAAATCTACTTTTTTTCTGAAAAAAGGTAGCCATTTTTAATTTTTACAAGGAATAAAGGAGAAAAAGCACCCCAACATTTGTAAAACAATTTCTCCTGATTACGTAAATACCCCATATGTGGTAATAAACTGCTGTTTGGACCCACACCGGGGCTTAGAACGGAAGGAGCGCTATTTGGCTTTTGGAGCTCAAATTTAGCTGGAATATTTTTGGGTGTCATGTCGAATTTGCAAAGCCCCTGAGAGACCAAAACAGTGGAAGCCCCCCAAAAGTAACCCCATTTGGGAAACTACACCACTTAAGGAATCTATCTAGGGGTATAGTGAGCATTTAGGCCCCACACGTCTTTTGCAGAATTTATAAGAATTAGGCCGTGAAAATTAATATCAACATTATTTCCACTAAAATGTTGAATTTTTTCAATTTCACAAAGGATAAACGAGAAAATGCACCCCAACGTTTGTAAAGCAATTTCTCCCGAGTACGGCAATACCCCACATGTGGTCATAAATGTTTTTTCATTAGAAAGTAATTAACCCTTTACGAACTGATTCATGTTTTGCTTTTTCGTTTTTCCTCCCCGCTTTCCGAGAGCCACTACTTTTTTATTTTTCTGTCAATAGAGCGGTGTGGGGGCTTATTTTTTGCGGGACGAGCTGTCGTTTTTATTGGTACCATTTTTTGGTACGATGCCATATCGGTGGACATAAACGGCTGTTTGGGCACGCTGTAGGGCTCAGAAGGGAGGGACGCCATTTGGCTTTTGGAGCGCATATTTTGCTTGGTAGTAGCTCTGGCGTTTTGCTGGTATTTCAGTTTATAATGTGGGGGTACATGTAGGCTGGGCAGAGTACATCAGGGGCATAATAAGAGGGTATAATAATGGGGTAAATAAATAATAATCCACAGATCTGTGGCCGGTGTCGCACTGATAAATGGTGCCCGATCTTATCCACTTTTGGAACACTCTGCACATTTTGCATCGCCATAATCTGGGAGCCGCAACTTTTTTTATTTTTTCACCACCGGAGCCGTGTGAGGGCTTATTTGTTGCGGGACAATCTGTAATTTTCATTGGTACCATTTTGGGGTACATGCGATTTTGTTGATCACTTTTTATTCAATTTTTCGGCAAGCCAGGTGACCAAAAACCATCAATTCTGACAATGATTTTTATTTATTTTTGACGGCGTTTACCCTGGGCTATAAATGATTATTATACTTTATTCTGCGGGTCGGTACGATTACGGCGATACCATATGTATATACGTTTTTTTATGTTTTGCAGCGTTTGAGCAATAAAATCACTTATTTAGAAAATAATGTATTTTCTGTGTCACCATATTCTGAGAGCCATAACTTTTTTATTTTTCAGTCAAAAAAGCTGTGTAAGGGCTTGTTTTTTGCGGGACGGGTTGTAGTTTGTATCGGTACTATTTTGGCGTACATGCGACTTTTTGATCACTTTTTATTACATATTTTGTGAGGGGTGGTGACCAAAAAATAGTGATTCTGGCATTGTTTTTCGTTTATTTTTTTTGCGGCGTTCACTGTGCGGGAAAAATAATATTATAGTTTTATAGTTGGGGTCGTTACGAACGCGGTGATACCAAATATGTGTACTTTTTTTTTACGTGTTCATTTTTTTTCCTATAATGAAAGACTTATTATAGGAAAAAAAGCAGTTCTTGTTTATATCACTTATAACTTTTATTTTTACACTTTTTTTAAAACATTTTTATTCTTTTTTTTACTTTTTTCACTTGTCCCACTAGGGGACACTTAGACTTGCAGCTCTGATCGCTGCTGGAATACATTACACTACACACGTAGTGTAATGCATTTCAACTGTCATTGTGACGTGACAGTCACACTGACAGGAAGCCTACGACGACCACCCTCGGGGTGGTCCTCATAGGCTTCTGTACATGGCAACCCGGAAGCCATTGTCTGGCGTCCGGTTGCCATGGGTACCATCGCCAGCCCCCGTGATTTCACATGGGGGCTGCCGATCGGCGCTAAAGACCTTAATTGTGGCGTTCAAAATCGAGCACCGCAATTAAGGGGTTAACTGCTGATATCAGCGGCGACAGGCCGCTGATCGGCAACGGGGAGAGCAGGGCTGACACCCTGCACAGTTAACCGCCGCTGCGGTGTAGCGCCGCGCGGCGGTTAACTGTCAAAGCACTGACGTAACTGTACGTCAAGGTGCGCGAACTTACTGCTCACCATGACGTACAGTTACGTCATGGTGCGTTAAGGGGTTAAACAATGGCAATATTTTTGTACAATGCATGTCAGAGTTATTTGCATGGTGTATGGCGGTACAATTTGTACAATGCCTTTTAACATTATTTGTACAATGCATGGCCTTATTTGTATGCTGCAGTACAGTATAATGTATACAGTGTGGGGTGTAATTGTATTATTTGAGCAATGGTAATATGTTTTGAACAATGAATGTCAATTATATTTGCATGGTGTATGGCGGTATGTAAAATGTAATGCATTTTGACATTATCTAAACAATGCTGGGGGGTATTATTTGTATTCTGTGTTACAGTTTATTTTGTACAGTGCATGGTAATATTAAAAATGGTAATATTATTTGGGCAGTGTATAGTTGTGTAACAAATTTGTACTATATGGCACAGTAATTTGGGCACTGTGTGTAGATATTATCATGGCACTGTACAACAATATTATTTTTTATGGTGACATTTTGGAGCTATATGGCAGTAATGTTTGAGCACTATATGGTGGTATTATTTAGATGCTGTAAAACAGTTTTTTTTGTGCATTGTGGTGGTATTTGTGGGCACTGGGTGACAATATTATAAGAGGACACTGTATGGGCTTAGGGCTGTTAGGTTGAATCACGTTTTTTTTTTTTATTCGACTGAAAACTCAGCATTTATGTCTACACAACTTTACATTTTAAAGTTGGGTTTCCAATCTCTGCTGACAATTCAGGGAAAAATCTTAGAGGGCTGTTTGTCTCTACAACATAATGGATTACAGTTGTCACGCAGCAGTTGCGTAAATTAAAATATTAATGATTTTTATATCATGTGAAATTAAAAACATCTATCATATCTCAAATGGATGGTGAGGGCCCTTGATACATATTGCCCGAGGCCGAGACAACTCTCAGATCGCCCCAGTTTCAACACATTTTAAACTCTACTCTTTCATTTAGTACAACAAAGCATTCACAAAATTTTGGGGGGTGTATATATGTACTAGTATATGCAATGCGTAACATACAGTTTGATCTATTTGATTCCTCTGTTTCTTGTTTATGTTATTGGCCAACTAGTAAAGGAAACTTTATTCTGTTTATGTGACTTAAAAAGTTCTCAAGGTTAAAAAGGAAAAGTCTAATACCGAAGTCAAATATTCATCTCATTTACAGCGAGAGCAAGCCAGGACACTGATAGCATGCCATTTTTACTTCTACATAATAATTAGGAATTCAATTCATAATGATGATGATAAAATGCAAATATATTTTTACTTGCTGTTTATAGCCATAATGAGAAAAATTATTTATTCTAATGGCTCCATGAATGAAAGATTTTATTTATATGTGATAAATTCTAAATTAGTTGAGATGTTACACATCCAGACAACTGCAAAATGAAACAAATTTGCCTATTGCATTTGCATTAGCCAGGCAAAATCTGAATCAATAGCTTTGACACAAAAGCTCTTCACGGGACAGAGAGATCTGATCTAAATGAATGCGCCATCATGAAGGCACTCAATGAATGTGCTTCATTTTTAAACGCTTAATGACAAGTTAACAATAGTTGAAAAACATTTTCATTTGATGAAACAGAAAATCAAACCTATTTAGCATGCATCAAACCACTTCAGTACACAAGGTATGATTTCCAACAATGAAGAAGGGATAATCATAAATCTGAGGGATTTAAACTGGACAGAGATTAATTAAAGTGAGTTAAAGCTCAAGGACATGTTTACGCAAATAACATTTGGAATTATAGACTGTAGCAACATGCAATTTTATATTCATAATGTAAATTGATTTGTTCAACGAAACATCGAAAGAGGAAAATTCATAACCGGAAGATACAAAATATGTTGATGTTCTGTAACTTCAGTCTAAAAAATTGTTGACTGTCATGGTCGGCTATATCATTCTTCTATACAGGACTAAATTATACAGAGGGTAAAAGGAACAATTACTCAGGGCCTACTTTATTTAGTTCCCCCCAGAATATCCCAGAAGCAAGACATGGGGCTTTAAAAATATTTTGAGAATATCCTCAACATGATTAAAAATGTGGCAGAAGAGGTAACTATGTTGACTTTATTAAAATGACTGCCCAGTCAGAAGCTCAAAAATAATATGTAAGTCAGTACCTACAGGGTATGATTCCTGCTATTTATTTTCTCAGTTCTTGCTGCTTGCCTTATTTTTAGCTCAACTCCATTAGTGGGGAGCTGCGATCTGTGACTACAGTTTAGATACAGTGCCTAAAGGTAATCTGAGATAGTCTGAGACACACCTTCTGTTTGATGATTGGTTCCGGCTGCTGCTCTCTCCCTCCCACTACAGCTCTGCCTTTTTAGATTGACTGCTATGTATAAACACAAGTCTATCACAGATTCACCAGGAAATGAATAGATGGAGAGCTGATTTCCATTACAGCATGGGAAGAATTATTATAACGTATAGATGACTAAACCACCAGTGAGAAAAATATAATTATCAGGTAATTGCCACACATATACTGATGCAAATAAGCCTTTGTAATGGGAGTATGGAGAATCACTTTAATATCAATTACTAGGGGTCACCATTCTCCTGTCTATGCTGCTGTCTAGAAGACATCTGGTGGTCAGTGGCGTAACAAGGGCCGGCCATAGGTTAGATGGCGCACTGTGTGGGACTCTCTATTGCCGCCCCCTACACAAACCAAAAATTAACCACATATATAGACACGCACATACTGGAGCATATATACTGTACATACATAAAGACAGATATTTAGACATACAGGCAAATATACACAAATCTGGAATATATAAATACAGGTGAATATATATAGACGTACAGACACATATACACACACACACACACACACACACACACACACACACACACACCGGCATATAAATACACAGACAGGAACATATACAAATACATAAAAGGCACATATATACAAGCACAAAGACACATTCACAAACAGACCCATATATACTCAGTACAGATAATGTAGTAGATTTCACATGCAGTCCTATGTAACACCACAGATAACACACAGTGGCAACTCTCTGAGTACAGATAATGTCGTAGATTTCACATGCAGCCCTATGTAAAACCAAAGATAACACAGCAATAACTCAGTATAGATACTGTAGTAGACGTTACCTGCAATCCTATGTAACACCACAGATAACACAGTGATAACTCTCTGAGTACAGATAATGTAGTGGATGTTATATGCAGTCCTATGTAACATAACACCACAAATAACACACAGTGACAACTCTCTGAGTACAGATAATATAGTAGTGTTACCTGCAGTCCTATGTAACACCGCTGATAACACAGTGATAACTCTCTGAGTACAGATAAAGCTGTAAATGTTACCTGCAGTCCTATATAACACCGCTGATAACACAGTGATAACTCTCTGAGTACAGATAATGTAGTAGTGTTACCTACAGTCCTATGTAACACCGCTGATAACACAGTGATAACTACCTGAGTACAGATAATGTCGTAGATGATAACTATACCCACAGACACATATAAACACACACATAGGTAGCACAGTATATAAGGGGCAAAAGGGTTTGTAAGGAGTAGCAGGGTATATAAGGGGCAGCAGGGTATATAAGGGGCAGCAGTGTATATAAGGGGCAGCAGGGTATATAAGAGGCAGTAGGGTATATAGCGGCATCAGGGTATATAAGGGGCAGCAGGGTATATAGGGGCAGCAGGGTATATAAGGGGCAGCAGAGTATATAAAGAGCAGCAGGGTATATAGGTGTCAGCAGGGTATATAAGTGTCAGCAGGGTATATGGAGTAGCAGGGTGTATAAGGGGCAGCAGAGTATATAAGGAGCAACAGGGCATATAAGGGGTAGCAGGGAATATGGAGCAGCAGGGTATATAAGAGGCAGCAGGGTATATAGGGGCAGAAAAATATATAAGGGACAGCAGGATATATAAGGGGCAGCAGTGTATACAAGGGGCAGAAGGGTATATAGGAGTCAGCAGGTTATATAAGGGGCAGCAGGATATATAGGTGGCATCAGGATATATAGGGACAGCAGGGTATATAGGGGCAGCAGGGTATATAGGGGCAACAGGGTTTATAGGAGGCAGCAGAGTATATAAGGGGAAGCAGGATATATAGGGGCAGCAGGGTATATACGAGGCAGCAGAGTATATAAGGGTGCAGCAGGATATATAGGGGGCATCACGGTATAAAGGGGAAAGCAGAGTATATAGGAGGCAGCAGAGTATATAAGGGGTAGCAGGATATATAGAGGGCAGCAGCATATATAGGGAGCGACAGGGTATATAGGAACAGCAGGGTATATAAGGGTCAGTAGGGTATATAGGGGCAGCAGGGTATATAAGGGGCAGCAGGGTATATAAGGGCAGCAAGGTATATAAGGGGCAGCAGGATAAATAAGGGGCAGCTGCTTATATAGGGGCAGCAGGGTATATAGGAGTCAGCAGTTTATATAAGGGGCAGCAGGATATATAGGGGCATCAGGGTATAAAGGGGAAGCATGGTATATAGGGGGCAACAGGGTATATAGGAGGCAGCAGAGTATAAGGGGCAACAGGATACATAGGGACAGCAGGTTATATAGGGGCAGAAGGGTATATAGGAGGCAACAGTATATAAGGGGCAGCTGGATATATAGGGGGCATCAGGGTATATAAGGGACAGAAGAGTATATAGGAGGCAGCAGAGTATATAAGGGGTAGCAGGATATATAGGGGCAGCAGCATATATAGGGGGCAGCAGGATATATAGGGAGCAGCAGGGTATATAGGAGCAGCAGAAATATAAGGGGCAGCAGGGTATATAGGAGGCTGCAAGTTATATAAGGGACAGCAGAATATACAGGTCTCAGCAGGATATATAGGGGCAGCAGGGTATATAGGGGGCAGCAGGGTATATAGGAGGCAGCACAGATATCTTCGTTTTATCTGTTCTACTTTAATATTGAACACACACTCTTACTGTAATGACGGGGTAGGGAGACGGACATGTGAGCCCTAATCTACCCGCAACCCAGTCCCTGCCTACTTGCACGGCCCGTCCTAGGCGACGCCGTACAACTGGGCGACGGTCCCTACACTCAATATGTGCACGACAGACAACACAAGACAGGATACACAGAAGAGAGGGAAGTGGGGCAGTTGCCCACGGCAACACCGTGAGCAACAGGAGCAGTGAACGACCCAAGTCAAACCAGGAGAGTACGTGGTAACAAAAGCAGAGCAGAAGAATAGTAGTCAATCAAGCCAGGGTCAATATGGAGCAGGTCAAATGTAAGTAGCAGGAACAGCAGAGCCAGGAACCAGAGAGAATCACAGGCAAAGGACAAGCAGCAAATGAAGGTATACATAGACCAAGGGCGGGAGCTAGAACCGTCTGGCCAGGCTGTGATAGGTTCTCCCACTCTTGAGCCTACCAGCCTGAGTGGTAGCAGATCGAGTCACTCTACCAGACCTAGGCACAGATGCAGACTGATTAACCACGGGCGTCGACACAGAAGCTGTGTCAGGCAAATCCTTTACACTTGCAAAGAGAAATAAACACATGCAGAGACACACACACACACACACACACACACACACACAACTGTAACATACACAAATACAAACAAAGAGACACATACTGTATACACACACATATACACACCGACACACAGACACACATAGATACTCACCATCTCTTCTTGCTGACAGGATCACAGGCTTGGTGCAGGATGAGCTGTGGGCGGAGGTTCCTCCTCTGCTCCTCGGCTCTCATTTACTCCGTGTGTAACTAAGAGAAGAGCACAGAGTAGAGGCAGAGCCCATTGGTGCCCCCTACATGCTTGGAGGGGGCAGCACCCTGTGCACTCACACAGCTCGCACACCCCGCACACCCCTAAGACCGGCCCTTGGTGAAACTACGGCTGTAGCAGTCATAGCGCCTGCTACAGAGCCGGCGGCATGAGGGGGCCTGTGCCACCCTGTCTGACACATATGTGTTCGGCCGGGCGGCACGGGCCGCCTCATTTCCGGTGACGTTGCTACCACCGGGCATCTAGGGCCCCAGGCAATTGACACGTTTAATTGTATCAGTGTCCTTAGGATGCAGATACAATTGAACACTGTTGCAGAGCAGGGAGCTAGATCCCTGCTCTGCTGTTTACTAGGCTACAGGCCACGTTAGGCTTGCAGCCTATAAGGCGCTCTGACAGGGTCCATGCACAAGCCGGCGTGATGACGTGATCATCATGCTGGCCTACACAAGAGTTTCGTCTCAGGCTGCTGTGGAGCAGTCAGCTTAGTTTATTGCGGGAATGGGGCTAGGTGAGTAGAAGTTTTTTTATTTGTTTGGGGTGGCACTATGTACAAGGGGTGGGCTGTATGGCACTACTACAAGGGGGATATGTGGTACTATCTACAATGGGGGTATATGGCACTATGTACAAGGGGGCCTATGTGGCACTATGTACAAGGGTGGCTATGTGGTACTATGTACAAGGGAGGCTATGTGGCACTATGTACAAGGGGCTATGTGGCCTTATGTACATGGGGCAGTGTGGCACTATGCACAAGGGGGGTTGTGTGTGGCACTATGTACAAGAGGGGTTGTGTGTAGCACTATGTACAAGGGGGTTGTTTGTGGCACTATATACAAGGGGGGTTGTGTGTGACACTATGCACAAGGGGGGTTGTGTGTGGCACTATGCACAAGGGGGGTTGTGTGTATCATTACATACAGGAGGGGTTGTGTGTGGAACTATGTACAAGGTGGGTTGTGTGGGACACTATGTACAAGGGGGTTGTGTGTAGCACTATCTACAGGGGTGTGTCCCAGTGCTTTAAGTTTCAGGCAATTTTAAAAATAACATAATTAAGTGATAACAAATGTTAAAATATGAGCGCTTAACTGTCTGTTACAATTTTCGTAACCCTGTAACTAAAGGTTAATAAGAGTACACTGGTGGCATAGCTGTGTTTTTACATTGCACACAGAACTGATAAATATTCATTGTCGAGAGGGAGAGGGATGTGGGGGGGGGGTGTTGGCTGCGGGCAAGGTGGTCTCAGTCAAAAGTTTGCTATGGGGCCCAGTCTTTCCAAGTTACGCCCCTGCTGGTGGATGAATATGCATTTTTATTGCTAAAGGGAGAGTAGATAGGCAGCTGCAAAATTAATCTGGAAACGTATCTCCTGGTTAAATAAAGCATTGGGCATGTTAAAAGTAATGTACCTTGTTTTCCTCAATAACAGATACCAGAAGACAGTGAGGCTGCTCTAATATACATTTGATGTCGTCTTTTACGACACCAGCAAAATGTGTTGACAATTATCTAATGTATATGGGCAGCTGAAGTTATTCCCACTTTACGTGATATTTTGTGACATTGTTTTTGGGGAGGATGCCTCCACCAAAGTTTTTGCTCAGGGACCTCCACCAATTTTGATCCAGCCCTGCTGATATGCAAGAACAATAATATATTGGCAGAATATTTTGAGTGTTCTGGCGTTTTCAAAAGTGAGTTTGATTAGACAGTAAAGAAAGGATGAATAGACAGATGTAGGAGTGTCCATTATAAAGTATGGGACTTGTGCAAAATTGCCTCTATAGTGAGGGAGCAGTGATAAGCTATTCATTGTAAACAAGTACTCTAGGGTTACATAGCTAGTAAAATAGCTAGCAAGATTGTAAAATACATGGATCCAACTAATTCAACTTATTATACTGTACAGATGTTTCCACCCTTACTTTTCTCATGAAACAAATTGAAAACAACATTGCGACCTGCTAGTAAAATCTTTGACAGGCTGCAATCCACATTACAACCACTGGGTGGTCACATACTAACACATATAGCATAGACATCTCGTGACAGAGTATCACAAATTCATGTTTATTTCAAAGCTGATCATCTTGTGCCACACATGTTGGGATATGAAAAAAAAAGTAAGACACATTTGAGTGCTGATCCAGAAAGAGACAAGACAACATTCTGATGAAGTAGACAAGTGACTTCATCTTAGGGGATAAATATGGTAGGAAAAAAAATCACTGGATTAACAGTCCATCTCAAATAATATATTAAGATAGCTATGACGAAATACAGATGTCTACAAGCTGAGTTTGTTAATGCAGCACAGGTTCAAACAAATGCTTTTTTTCATCAGTTTGTATCCCATAATAGTTAATGGGATTCCACCACAAACATCGCATACACAGCTGTGAATCATGAAGACAACCCCTTTTTAAATAGAAACTGACCCAGTGATTAGCTGCTATTGCCAGAAGAAGCTCCTTCTAGCGTTCCCTGCAGCGGGTCAGTTCCACCAGAGCAAACAAGAATATTTTCCAGGGCCCTTCTGCTCTGGCTAATAGATGGGGGTCCCCGGGAGAGAACATCCTTCCATAATGACTATACAGGTCCTCCTCAATGAATTAGAATATCATCAACAAGTTAATTTATTTCAGTAATTCAATTCAAAAAGTGAAACTCATATATAGATTCACTATACACAGAGTGATCTATTTCCAGCATTCTTTTTTCTTTCAATGTTGATGATTATGGTAACAGTTAATGAAAACCCAAAATTTAGTCTCTCAGAAAATTTTAACATTATATGAGCCCAATTTCAATAGTTATTTTCAAAACCGAAATGTTGGCCTATGTACAGTTTATGCTCTCAATACTTGGTCGCGGCGACTTTTGCATGAATTACTGCATCAATGTGGCGTGGCATGGAGGCGATCAGCCTGTGGCACTGCTGAGGTGTTATCAATGTGGCATGACATGGAGGTGATTAGTCTGTGCCACTGCTGAGGTGTTATCAATGCGGCGTGGCATGGAGGCAATCAGCCTTAGGCACTGCTGAGGTGTTATCATTGTGGCATGCATGGGGGTGATCAGCCTGTGGCACTGCTGAGGTGTTATCAATTTGGCGTGACATGGAGGCGATCAGCCTGTGGCACTGCTGAGGTGTTATCAATGCAGCGTTGCATGGGGGCGAACAGCCTGTGGCACTGCTGAGGTATTATCAATGCGACGTCGCATGGAGGCGATCAGCCTGTGGCACTGCTGAGGTGTTACGGGAGCCCAGGTTACTTTGATAGCGGCCTTCAGCTCGTCTGCATTGTTGGGTCTGGTTTCTCATCTTCCTCTTGACAATACCCTTTAGATTCTCTATGGAGTTTAGGTCAGGTGAGTTTGCTAGACAATCAAGCACAGTGTAATGATGGGGGAAGGAAACAGACAAGTGAGCCCTAATCTACCCGCCACTCAGTCCCTGCCTACTTGCAACGACCCGCCCTAGGCGACGGGGTACAACTGGGCGACGGTCCCTACGCTCAAATAAGTGCACGACAGACAAACAGACAAGGGTACACAGAAGCAAGGGAAAAGAGGCAGTTGCCCACGGCAACACCGTGAGCAACAAGAGTGGTGAACGAGTCGAGTCAAACCAGGAGTGTACGAGGTACCAAACGCAGAGCAGGAGAGTAGTGAACGAGCCGAGTCAAACCAGGAGTGTACGAGGTACCAAACGCAGAGCAGGAGAGTAGTCAGTAAGCCAGGGTCAGTATGAAGCAGGGTCAAATAGTTCAATAAGCTGCAGCAGGGCCAGGAAACCAAATGAGAAGAATCACAAGCAAGGAGGAACAGGAAAGGCAGGTATAAATAGACAGAGGGCGGGAGCTAGCTCCGTCTGGCCAGGCTGTGATAGGCTCTCCCACTCCTAAGCCTGCCATCCTGAGTGGTGGAAGATGGAGTCAGTCTCACAGACATAGAAGCAGGTGCAGACTAATTACCTATGGGCGTAGATACAGAAGCTGTGCCTGGCAGATCCTTAACACACAGTGATACTGTGGACATTACACCAGGTATTGGTACTTTTGGCAGTTTGGGCAGGTGCCCGGTGCTGCTGGAAAATGAAATCAGCATCTCCATAAAGCTTGTCAGCAGAGGGAAGCATGAAGTGCTGGAAAATGTCCTGGTAGATGACTGCGCTGACTCTGGACTTGATATAACACAGTGGACCAACACCAGCAGATGACATGGCTCCCCAAACCATCACTGACTGTGGAAACTTCACACTGGACCGCAAGGGTGTCAATGACTGTCTTCTGGACACCTGTCAAGTCAGCCATCTTCCCCATGATTGAGTAGCAGTGGCGTAACTACCGCTGTAGCAGCCGTAGCGGCTGCTACGGGCCCGCAGCATGAGGGGGCACTTGCCACCCGCCGGCACGGGCACCCCCTCCCATGGCTGGAGGCTCCGCTAGAAGACGCTATGGCTGCTACAGCGCAACGCCACTGAAGGGGTTGTTCCTACAAAAGACATGCATCCCCTATCCACAGGATAGGGGATACACGTGGGATCGCTGGGACGCCCAGCGATAAGGAGAACAAAGGACTGAAAGTCCCTCGAAGTTCTCCATGACAAACCTCGGACTTCCGGAGTCTGTCGGCAGCTCCATAGAAATGAATTGCGCACCGGTCGCGCTTGTGCGCATGCGTGACCAGCGCTCCTTTCATTTTTATTGAACTGTGCAGACCCCGGAAGTCCGAGGTCTGTCATGGAGAATTTCGAGGGATTTTCGGTCCCCTGTTCTCCTTATCGATGCCAGTGACCACACATGTATCCCCTATACTGTGGATAGGGGAAGCATGGCTTTTGTAGGACAAACTGTAGGCATTTTTTTTTGAGGGGGGGTTTGGGGCTGCATGGCGTTACCTATAGGGGGTTTAGGGCTGTATGGCATTATCTCAAGGGGGGTTTGGGGCTGTATGGCGTTATCTACAGGGGGCTGTCTTGCATTATCTACAGGGGGCTATATGGCGTTATCTACAAGGGGGCTGTATGGCGTTATCTACAGGGGGGCTGTATGGCCTTATCTACAGGGGGCTGTATGGCGTTATCTACAGGGGAGCTGTATGGCGTTATCTACAGGGGGGGCTGTATGGCGTTATCTACAAGAGGGCTGTATGACGTTTTCTACAGGGGGCTGTATGATGTTATCTACAGGGGGCTGTATGGCGTTATCTACAGGGGAAGGGCTGTATGGCGTTATCTACAGGGGGCTGTATGGTGTTATCTACATGGGGAGGGCTGTATGGCGTTATCTACAGGGGGAGGGCTGTATGGTGTTATGTACAGGGGAGGGCTGTATGGCGTTATCTACAAGGGGGCTGTATGACGTTATCTACAGGGGGGCTGTATGATGTTATCTACAGGGGGCTGTATGGCGTTATCTACAGGGGGCTGTATGGCCTTATCTACAGGGGGGCTGTTTGGCGTTATCTACAGGGGGGCTGTATGGCGTTATCTACAGGGGGGGCAGTATGGCGTTATCTACAAGAGGGCTGTATGACGTTTTCTACAGGGGGCTGTATGATGTTATCTACAGGGGGCTGTATGGCGTTATCTACAGGGGGAGGGCTGTATGGTGTTATGTACAGGGGAGGGCTGTATAGCGTTATCTACAAGGGGGCTGTATGACGTTATCTACAGGGGGTCTGTATGATGTTATCTACAGGGGGCTGTATGGCATTATCTACAGGGGGATGATTGTATGGCGTTATCTAAAAGGGGGCTGCATAACGTTATCTACAGGGGGGCTATATGATGTTATCTACAGGGGCTGTATGGTGCTATCTATAGGGAGGCACTATCTACAAGGGAGGGGTTGTGTGATGCCCAGGGGAGGGGGGGCCCAGTCAAAAGTTTGCTATGGGGCCCAGTCTTTCCTAGTTACGCCCCTGTTGTGTAGCTTACTGAACCAGACTGTTGGACCATTTAAAGGCTTAGGAAACCTTCGCAGGTGTTGTGTTGACTAGCTGATTAGAGTGTGACACCATGAGACGACAATCTTCAACTTTTACCCAATATTCAAATTTTCTGAGAGACTACATTTTGGGGTTTCATTAACTGTTAGCCATAATCTACAACATTAAAAGAAAATAATGATGGAAATAGATCACTCTGTGTGTAATGAATCTATATAATATATGAGTTTCACTTTTTGAATTGGATTACTGAAATAGAATATCATAAAAAAAAATGTAAAAATTAATTGAGAAGGACCTGTATGCCTTAATAGGACACATGGAAATTGGATTGCCCTGCAGAGAAAACACCTTTAACTCAAATGATCCACTACTGACTGTCTGCAAATCATAAAATTATCTAAATGCCTTTAATAAAAGGGTATTCCTATCTCAGACTTTTACTCCATATCTACATGATATGCCATAAATGTCTGATAGATGTGGGTCACATATCTGGGACCTACATTTATCCCCAGAATAGTGGTCATCTGACACCCTCCTTTCTTATAAGGTGGCTGCTGGCCGCTGCATCCAGACGGAGACTTAGTGGCAAGGTGCCGAGTTTACAGAAACAGCTGAAGGGTATGTTCACACGCTGAGCCAAAAAACGTCTGAAAATACGGAGCTGTTTTCAAGGGAAAACAGCACCTGATTTTCAGACGTTTTTTGAGCAACTCACGTTTTTCGCAGCGTTTTTCGCTGCGTTTTCGCGGCGTTTTTTTGGCCGTTTTTGGAGCTGTTTTCAATAGAGTCTATGAGAAAACGGCTCCAAAAACGTCCCAAGAAGTGTCCTGCACTTCTTTTGACGAGGCTGTAATTTTACGCGTCGTCTTTTGACAGCTGTCAAACGACGACGCGTAAATTACAGGTCGTCGGCACAGTACGTCGGCAAACCCATTCAAATGAATGGGCAGATGTTTGCCGACGTATTGGAGCCATATTTTCAGGCGTAAATCGAGGCATAATACACCTCGTTTACGCCTGAAAATAGGTCGTGTGAACCCAGCCGAACTCTCCGAGCTATGCTTAGTTCTGTAACTCGTATTCAATTCTATGGGAGCTATGGAAACAGCGTAGAACAGCAAACTCGGCTGTTTCCATACTCCTGGCCACCTTGCCACTATGTTCCTACCTGGATGTGAGGGCTAGTGGGAGGGAAGGGGTCTGGGGATCCCTGTTCTCAAGATTAGTGTGAGTCCAGAGCTGGGTTTCGCATCTATCAGACAAATTTTACGTATCGTGTGAATATGGCATAAATGTCTGAGGTGGGAATACCCCTTTTAATTCTTGTGGAAGAAACTGTAATTGCAATTACAATTTTAAAAAGGCAAAGCCAAATTAGATGACTGTTCCTTTAAATTACCAATATACTTTGCAGAATGTAAAACCATTTGCCCTGCATTTTAGCCGGCAACCTAGTAATTGTATTTAGCAGAACTGCCAGACGACAGCGTGTATCTATCACATATCTACAACTGAAAGAGATATATTAATGGAAGCAAAGAGCTATTAATCAGCATGAATGGGACGGCTGCTTATCTCCAGAGTAAGTAATCACGGAAAAGACATTTTTCAAACTCATTTTTCTCCTAGTGCTTTATCAACAGACTTCAAGCTTTTTTGACACTTTAACTAGAACACTCAAGATTTTATTTTAATCTCTGTCTCTTTAAGTTAGTTTTATCGATTTTAAGTTTCTTGACTATTTTTAGGGATGATTAATTTACTAAGTACTTCCGAGATCCTTTACTGTTGACTAAGGAGAGATAAAACAAACAAAACTGCTATCTGTTAAGCATTGGACAAGGGCAATCAAATAATCATTGACAATGTTCTGTGCCAAGAGCTGAAAAGACATAACCCATTCTAGTAATCAAAGATTACAATTATAAGAGAGGAAAGATAACGGAACTGCTGAGGGACAGGCCATGCTGTGTTACTGTATTCCAAACTGGTTTTGTCATCAGAAGAAGAAAAACTTCATGTTTCTTGCCTTGACAGTTGCTGGTGATCTAAAGCCAAAGAGGTTGAGTCATCTAGACAACCCCTTTCCATAAGCCCTATTAGGACATTATAGTGGGGAGTGCTCTATGATCCAAAATGGAGAGCCACTAAGTAAAATTGCCTAATGTTTTGGTGGTCCCGAGCTATTCATGCTGCCTCAGATACCCTGGAACCCCCGGAGACAGCGGCTGATCGCCGAGGTTTCCAGGAGCCAGACCTATCTCAGTTTTCTCTGAGTTAGTGGGCGGAGCCTAATGGCTATCATGTCTTCTATACACTGCACATAGTGAGAAGAGGAGAATCATATCTCTATCTATTATATAGGTACAGTTAGGTCCAGAAATATTTGGACAGTGACACAAGTTTTGGCATTTAAGCTGTTTACCAAAACACATTGAATATCCAGTTATATAATCAATATGGGCTTAAAGTGCAGACTCTCAGCTTTCATTTGAGGGTATTCACATCATAATTTTAGGATGGGTTTAGGAATTACAGCTCTTTAATATGTTGTTTCCTTTTATTCAAGGGACCAAAAGTAATTGGACAATTATCTCAAAAGCTATTTAACTGGTTGCAGATGCAGGACGAGAATGCTCGTCCTGAGCGGCGGGTTGTTGCCGCATTTGGATGAGCATTCTCGTCCTGCAGTTAAACTGTCACCGCTTGTAAACAAACGGTGACAGGACAGTGACTTCAGCTGATCGTCACATCTATCGGCGGCGGGACCAATCGCGGCTCCCCCCCCCCCGGGATCGCTGTGATTGGTCAGTCTGACCAATCACAGCAGAAAAGTGAATTGCCGCCTTCCTCTGTGACAAATCTCATCATTTCTGTCACAGTTGTTACAGTTCTGAGGAGATCGGACCTGAGAGACATTAGTGTGTCCCCTCACAAGTGTAAAACACAACACAAACCCGTTTTTTAATTACATAAAGCTCCCTGATCCACCTCCCCTCCCCTCTCCTTTTGGGGACCTGTCAAAAGTTATTTTGTTTGTTAAAAAAAAATAAAAAAAAATATGTGTATATTATATGCATACATATATACTGTACATTATATAGTATATATATTATAAATATACGCTATATATATATCGCACGCAGATGTCTGAAAAGGAGTGTTAACCCCTCCTGCGCTGACGTTTTAGGAGCGGTTTTCTTTTTTAGCATAAAATAAAAAAGTTCAAATTTAAATAATTATTAGTAGTAGTTTAGGTAGGTTACACATATACTTATATACACACACGCATACACCAGATTTCTGATGACATTTCAGATGCGTTTTTTTTATTTGTCATAAAATTTTAAAAAAGTTTAAAAACATAAAAAATAGTTAAAAAGTCAAAAAAATATAAGTAGTTTTATTATAAGCTATACATTTAGTATAGTTTTAAAAGCATGTGAACTCCTTCTTGCGCTGACATTTCAGGTGCTGTTTTTGGCAGTCATAAAAATAAAAAATGATGGCTAAACAGAAGTACACTGTGGAGGAGGCCTACGCCATGCTGTGTTCAGCAGTGAGGCCAGCAGAATTATATCAGGACAGTAATTCCCAAGTGAAGTGCCCCCCACTGGGAAAAAGAGAAAACTATACAAAAAATGTTGCGTCTGTTATAAAAACGGAATGCGAAAAGACACGGGCTATCAGTGTGACACTTGTCCTGATAAGCCGGGATTGTGTATCAAGGACTGTTTTCGCACCTACCATTCCTCCCTAAATTAAAACATTTTATGACTTATTCTCTACGTTTTGTTTTTTTACCCCTTTTTGGCCTTTCACCACTATTTCCAGTACATTACTACCCATTTATGAATTGGACTTAAACAAAAAATAAATAAATAAAATACTTCATTATACCCCTAGATGAATACTGAAGGACAGTTTTTTCTGCTCAGTCACTTCAGAAAATCTGCAAATAAATTGTGCCTGGAATTCATCTAACTAGGCCCAAAAAGCCACAAGGCACTTCTTCAATTTTATGCTCTCCCGTAATTCTAGCTAAAAAAAACGACATGGTCAACATAATCACTATACGCCAAAATAAATACTTTCAGGGTGTAGTTTTCAAAATGGGATGACTTCTATGTTTCTTACATTGTTCCGCTAACTCAAATCCTCTGTAAGTGTGGAGTGGGGCCTATTAGTCATTCAAGCTATGTTCTGAAAGCCAGGGGGTATTACTATTACAGAGTACCCCTGTGCTGCCAATCAGCAGATTACGGCCTAAGTGGCGGTATTTTTGAACACAAGAGAAACCAGGCAATAAAAATTGGAGTACATTTCCTAAGTTTCATGTGCTGAATACGAAACAAAATGTCCTATAAATGACACATTTGTGCACCGGTTATGCATTAATTCCACAAAATGTGGGATCAGACTACTTACCACACCCCAAAATAAATTCCCTGAGGGGTGTAGTTTCAAAAATGGTGTAACTTTTTTGGAGTTTCCACGGAACTGGCACCTCAGTGGCTCTGTAAACATGACACGTGACATGACACCCGAAAACCATTCCAGCAAAATCTGTTCTCTAAAAGCGAAATGGCACTACTTCCCTTCTGAGCCACGCCGTGTGCCCACACAGCAGTTTACGACCACATAGAGGGTATTCCTTTGTTCGGGAGAAATTGCTTAACACATTTTGGGCTCCTTTTTCTCCTATTACCCCTTGTGAAAATGAAAAATTTGGGGTAAATGCTGCGTTAAAGTAGAAAAAAATGCAATTTTTAATTTTCACGGTCCAGTGTTAATCATTTCTACGTAACATCTGTAAGGTCAAAATCATCACTATACCCTTCAATAAATTGCTTGAGGGGTATAGTTTCCAAAATGGAGTAATTTTTGGGGGTTTCCATTGTACTTGTACTTTAGGGGCTTAATGAATGCACATGGCACCTGAAAACTATTACAGCAAAATCCGTGCTCCAAAATCCAAATGGTGCTCCTTCCTTTCTAAGCCCTGCCGTGTGTCGAAGCAGTTTATTACCACATATGAGGTATTCCTGTAATTGGGAGAAGTTGCTTTAGAAATGTTGGGGTTCTTTTTATCCTTTATTCCTTGCAAAAATTAAAAATGTCTACGTTATTTCAGAAAAAAAAGTAGATTTTCATATTCAAGGCCTAATTCCACTAAATTCTGCAAAAAACGTGTGAGGTCAAAATGCCAACTATACCCCTAGGAAAAGTTCTTGAGGGGTTTAGTTTCCAAAATGGGGTCACTTTTGGGGGGTTTCCACGGTTTTGTTCCCTCCAGGACGTTGCAAACACGACATGGCACCGAAAATCATTCCAGCAAAATCTATGCTCCAAAATTCAAATGTCGCTGTTTCCCTTCTGAGCCCTGCCGTGGGTCCAAACAGCAGTTTATTACCACGTATGGAGTATTGACATAATTAGGAGAAATTTCCTTGCTATACAAACGTTGGAGTTCTTTTTCCCCTTTATTCCTTGTAAAAATTTAAAAACAGGGTGGATTTTCAATTTTACAGACTATTTCCAATACATTTAGCAAAAAAAACTGTGGGGTTAAAATGCTAACTATACCCCTCGATAAATTCCCTGAGGGGTGTAGTTTCCAAAATCTTTTGGGGGGTTTCCACTGTTTTGGCACCACAAGACCTCTTCAAACCTGACATAGTGCCTAAAATATATTCTAAAAAAAGAAGGCCCCAAAATCCTCTAGGTGCTCCTTTGCTTCTGAGGCCTGTGTTTCAGTCCTAGACGACACTAGGGCCACATGTTAGATATTTATAAAAACTGCAGAATCTGGGCAATAACTATTAAATTGCAATTCTTGGCTAAAACCTTCTGTGGTACAAAACAAATCTATTACAAATGAATTTTGGCAAAAAAAAAAATGAAATTAGTAAATTTCACTTCTATATTGCATTAATTCCTGTGAAACGCTTAAAGGGTTAAGAAACTTTTTCAATGCTGTTTTGAATACTTTGAGGGGTGCATTTTTTAAAATGGGGTGATTTATGCTGGTTTTCTAATATATAAGGCCTTCAAAGCCACTTCAGAACTGAACTGGTCCCTGTAAAAATAGCCTTTTGAAATTTTTTCAAAATGTGAGAAATTGCTGCTAAAGTTCTAAGCCTTGTAACGTCCTAGAAAAATAAAAGGCCATCCCAAAAATTATGCATACATAAAGTAGACATATGGGAAATGTTAACTAGTAACTATTTTGTGTGGTATAACTATCTGTCTTACAAGCATATACATTTAAATTAAGAAAAATTCAATTTTTTACAAATTTTCTCTAAATTTTGGTGTTTTTCACAAATAAATACTGAATTTATCGACCACATTTTTTCACTAACATCAAGTACAATACGTCACCACAAAACAATCTCAGAATCGCTTTGATAGGTAAAAGCATTCCAGAGTTATTACCACATAAAGTAACACGTCAGATTTGAACAAATCGGCTGTGTCCTGAAGGCCAAAACAGGCTGTGTCCTTAAGGGGTTAATGGGCTTCATGGGCTCTTCCCTCATTAATCCATCATCAATTAAGCAGGTAAAAGTTCTGGAGTTGGGGGGGGCGTGGCCTGGACGGACATGGAAGGAGTAGCATAAACGCTGAGCTCCTGAGGTGAAAGCCAAATCCGGCTCAAATAAACCTGTCAAAGCTGACTTACCTGCTCCCTGGTCGGTGGAGTGGACCGCGGCAGTGCTCAGAGTCCCGTCCAGCGTGTCGGGGAGCGGCTCCGGCGCCGGTGAAAGGTCTGGCCCTTGTATCGTGGAGGCCGAGGAAGGTGGCGGCCATCTTCTCCTTCTTCTTCCCCTCCTCCTAACGGCGCGAAAGTGCAGGAACGGCTGGGAAGGCAGTGAACGGCGTCTTGTCAGGGTGAGTGAGGAGGGAGCAGGGCACATCTTGAGGTGCTGGCCGACAGTTAATGAGGAGTAGAGCACAGGGAGAGGATTTACAGCAAAATCTCCTGTAGGAAAAACGACCCCCCCTCCCCCAGCGGCCATCTTAACTCAGATTGCCAGCAGCAGAGAACCACAGGGCTGGGAGTGGCAACAACAAAAGTGTATCTGTACAGTACAGAGAGTGAGACACTACACTGCTTCTTCCCTGACACTGATTAAAACCTGTTGGAGTATTACTACGCTTCCAAGAAGAGAATACCTGAAGATTTACTTATATTACATTGGTCTTCTGTGGAAGATATTTCAGTATTGTTGCAGCTTAGAATGAAACAGCGATTTCCCGTGTCACAATGGGGGGCACATCTAAAAGAAATACTAAAGCAAAGCCGTCTAAGCTCACAGAGTTTTTCCCCTCGTCCTCTTCTCAACAAGTGGTGGTGAACCGCCGAATTTCCCTCCCTCCCTCCTCCCCTGCTCCATCTTCTAGGGACGCATCTGTAGAACGTGACACGCAAGTTGACACGGAATCTCAGCCTGTTTCGGAGCATATGATAAAACGTCTTCTGAATTCTTTGAGAGACTCAATCCAATCAGATTTACGGCAAGTTATTGGAGACTTAAGAGGAGATATACAAGCCATTGCCTCGCGGACCGATCATGTGGAGCATAAATTGGAGGAATTTGTGAAATCTCATAACTCGCTCATAGATGCGAACTACACTCTGGAGGAAGAAGTTATGCGTTTATCCACCAAAGTTTTGGATCTGGAGGACAGATCCAGAAGAAATAATGTCCGTATTAGAGGTATACCTGAATTGGTAACACCAGATCTACTAGTGACATTTCTCACGGATCTTATGGGAATCGTTTTACCGCAAAAATCGGCCCTGGATCTCACCATAGATAGGATTCACAGAATCCCTAAACCTAAGCACATTGCCGCTCACCTACCAAGAGATACAATTGCTCGAATCCACTTCTTTCATATAAAGGATGAATTTCTCAGAGGATTGAAGAACTCTCCTGACCTAACTGACCGTTTTAAGGACATTACTTTATTCCCGGATTTATCAGCGGCGACTATGCTACGCCGAAAAGAATTTGCTGTGATGACAAAACTTCTGAGAGATAACGGTATATTGTACAAATGGGGATTCCCAGTAAAACTAATAATCACCAGGAATGGCACGCATCATGTCTGCCTCTCACCAACCTCGGCAAAAGACCTGTTGATTTCTTGGGGGCTCATGGCGTCCCCGTCTTCAAATCCCTGTCCCAGAAATCCTTCTAAGCCGGAGATGATTTCGCCATTGTGGTCTGATGCAAGGAGTAAACCAGATCGGAGACCGCCTGATTGAAAATTGAGGCTTCTAGGGTACGAACGGCACTTCAAGGCTTTCGGAGTTCTCAGGTGGACGGTTCTTTTCTGTCTACAGTTCTTAGGCTGAACTTTTGCCTCCATTTTTCTTTTCCCTGCAAGAGGGAATTTCCTGATTGCAGTGAATGTGCTATATAGCATATTCATATTGGTGGTTTTTCCAAGTTTCCTGTTGTAAGATGTTCTATGTTGGTTCTCCATTGCTATGCATTAACCATAATTACTTTTCTCTTATGTCTTAATGGGTCTTACAATACTTTCTGTAAATGCTCATGGCTTGAATTCTCCCTTCAAGAGATCTTTACTTTGGAAAGAAGCATTCAAGTCTAAGGGAGATGTAATATGTTGCAGGAATCACATTTGTCCTCTAAAGATTGCCATCTATTTAAACATAAAACATTTCCCCATGTGTACTTTGCCTCTAACAGCGGAAAGAAGGCGGGGGTAATTATTGCGGTAAAAGAGTCACTTGCTTTTAAATGCATTTCTGTTGTTTCTGATCCACAGGGTAGATTTATTATTTTAGTATGTGAAATTGATAACCTCTCATACACGTTGGTATCTGTTTATGCCCCTAATGTACGACAACTTCCCTTCCTTAAAAAGGTACTGTCAAAAGCTAAATCGGTGCAGAAAGGGGGTTTAATATTATGTGGGGATTTTAATATAGTGGTAAACAAGGATATAGATCGCTCTGGGGGAAATAAAAGATTGTCTCATGACTTGAGTTCCTGGGTGCAGGAGGAAGACTTACATGACGTATGGCGATACCAGCATGCTTCTGAAAGGGATTACACATTCTATTCTTCCCCACATAAGGTGTACTCTAGGATTGACTATTTTCTGGTGGATAGAGAAGTGTTAACAAATTCGGTGACCTCCTCCCTTGGCCTGATAACCTGGTCAGACCATGCACCAATCTTGCTTCAACTTTCAGATCATTATATTACACCTCAGAGCTCATCTTGGAGGTTGAACACATTTTTATTAAATTCCCCAGATCTCCAAGCCAAAATAGACTTAGCTTTGAAATAATTTTTGGAGATTAATGGCCCATCGGCCTCATCACCTGAACTCCTCTGGTGTACACATAAGGCGTTTGTAAGAGGCCTGTTTATTCAGGCTGCGGCTAAAGCTAAAAGGGCAAGAAATAAAGAATTTGAATTCCTTATCGACAACATACAGAAATTAGAGGCAAAATTAAAAGTTTCTCCGTCTCCCACCTTACGTGACGAGCTAAGACACTTTAGGGACAAACTGCGCAATCACCAACTTTTCCTATATGAGAAAACTTTAAAAAAACTCAAATGGAACTTCTATATCCAAGGTGACAGACCCAGTAAAATTCTGGCAAAAAGAGTGAAACAGCATGTTGCTAAATCCAAAATTTCATGGTTGAACACTTCAGAAGGGACAAAAGTGTATGATCCTCAGGAGATTACCGACGCATTTGCGTCTTATTACAGTACCCTTTATAATCTAAATCAGGATAAACACCTCCCTGAGGTATCCGAAGCGGGGGTGAATAATTTTTTAAGGCAAATTCAATTGCCAACGTTATCAGAGGCCCAAATTAGTCAATTAAATTCTCCTTTTGCGGTCGAAGAAATTAAACTGACCATTCTGCGATCTAAACAAAATAAATCCCCGGGACCGGATGGGCTGCCAAATGAGTACTACCGAACTTTCGCAGACTCGCTGATTCCATATATGCAATCTACTTTTATGAGTATCGCGAATAAGCAGGCCCCTCCCCCTGAGATGTTACAGGCCACGATAGTCACACTCCCTAAGCCGGGTAAATCCCCTGATTCCCCGGCCAATTTTCGTCCAATATCCCTATTAAACTGTGATATAAAATTATTTGCCAAAATATTGGCGAATAGAGTGAATGATTGCTTACCATCCCTAATAGCGCTAGAACAAGTAGGGTTTGTCAAGGGCCGGAAAGCTTGTGACGGGACGCGCAGGATGTTAGATCTTATACAGATAGCCGGAGAATCTAAAAGTGCCTCCCTCTTTATTTCTCTAGACGCCGAAAAGGCATTTGACCGTGTTAACTGGCAATACCTGGAAAGCACATTAGACAAATTTGGTTTCCATTCATTTATAAAATCAGCCATACTTTCACTATATTCCTAGCCCTCGGCTAGGGTTCTGTCTTCCGGGATTCTTTCTAGATCTTTTAACATCACTAATGGGACTAGGCAGGGTTGCCCTCTATCCCCACTAATTTTTACCCTATGTATGGAACCATTTGCAGAAATGATTCGAAATTCTACAAAAATCTCGGGTATAAGGGTAGGAGGAAGAGAACACAAAATCGGATTATATGCAGATGATGTTATTGTGACCTGTACTTCTCCCCTCATATCTCTGACAGAACTACTCAGCATCATTTCTAAGTATCATATTATAAATTAAATGTCTCAAAGTCCATGATGTTACCAATTCATGTAGAGCCTCAATTGAAACGCACTTTGTCCAACTTTGATTTGGCATGGGCAGAATCAGGGTTGGTATACCTGGGGATAAAACTCTACTCCTCGTTGTCTCTGGTTCTGCAGGAAAATTACTCAGGGCTAATAGCAGATTTACGACTGGAGTGTAAAAGACTGAACAAGTTCCAGTTGTCCTGGATTGCTAGAGTCAATTTGGTTAAAATGTTACTGCTTCCCAAATACTTGTATTTTTGTAGGACTATTCCACTGTTAATACCTACTAGCATCACCTCTCAAATTCAACATATGTTTCTCCAATTCATTTGGAATAATAAAAGAGCGAGGGTAGCCAAATCTTTATTGTATCAGAAGGTCAAGGAAGGGGGTTTGAGAGTCCCAGAGGTAACGGCATATAACGTAGCAGCCATCCTAGACCAGTTAGGTTCGTTATGGAACTCCTCGGCTACGTCACTTTGGGCCCAGTTGGAAAATGAGATGTTTCCCCGTTCCTCCATACGTAATCTGATGGCCGCGACATATGTGGGGACAGATAGGTCTAAGGTGTTCTTGGTAACCACATCTGATGCATTGAAATGCTGGAAATTAGAAGTATGCGCAAATCGCTGTACTTATCTAATGATCATATACCATTGCAAGCGTTTCAACCTTTGGTCCCACATGTATTTTTGCAGACATGGGAATCGCTGGGCGTAACAGCCCTCTCAGATTTATATGAGGGAAAACTCTTCAAATCCTTTGAGCAGTTGGTAAAGGAGTATGACGTAAATAAATCCATGTTTTACCAGTATCTCCAGATACGAGATATGATACAAACAATAGCCATCTCAGCTCAACCCACAATTCTTTCTCCATATCATAAATTCCTGTTCAAATGGCAAGGTCATAGTAAGGGTCTAGCTTGTAGCTATGATCTAATTTTGAAAAAACAGTCCTCGGGGAAGTCAGTTCACATATTACGATGGGAACGGGAGATGGGTTCTACGTTTTCCATGGCACAATGGATGAAGGCCTATAGTTGGATTTCTCGTCACTCCAAATGTGTTAACCATATTGAACTCACCCGTAAAATCCACATGAGATGGTACCTAACACCTTCCAGATGTGCACACATATTCCAAGGCAGTTCTAATGGCTGCTGGAGAGGATGTGGTTCCCTGGGTTCCACATTGAATATGTAATGGTCCTGCCCTAGGGTGGGGGTAATGTGGAGGGAGGTTTTTCGCCTCATATTTGAAATTATAGGAGAATCTATTCCGTTCTGCCCGGAATTGGCTATTTTAGACATTGGCTTGGAAGACATAATGGCGAAGCATCGGGTACTGATACACCATGTTTTCATTGCTGCTAGAATGGCAATAGCTAAGTCATGGAAATCAACTATCTCCCCTTCTTTATCGGAGGTGATAGGCAGGGTAAATATAGCATGTCATCATGAATCCATGCTTTTACAATCTACCTCTGGGTATGCCAAGATTTCACGTTATTGGGAGCTTTGGGTAAATTCGAAGTATTACACTTAAGTGCAGAAAGATCGCTGGCACTATGACATAATTAATATTAACATTGGTTTGAAAATGGCATAGTAAAGTTCTTAAGTTCTTTTGTGGTTGTTTTCTGGTTATGATTATGTATATCCTTCAATGACATATCACATGTATGTATTATTGTACGCAGGTCCATGTTCTGGGACCAAGGATGGTTTATATTGTTTGAAATAAGTTGTAAAAATGTTTCAATAAAAATTTATTGTTTTAAAAAAAAAAGTTCTGGAGTTGATTCCAGGTGTGGCATTTGCATTTGGAAGCTGTTGCTGTGAACCCCCAACATGAGGTCAAAGGAGTTCTCAGTGCAAGTGAATCAGACTACGCTAGGCTGAAAAAAAATGAAGACATACATTAGAGAGAGAGCACAAATGTTAGGAGTGGCCAAATGAACAGTTTGGTACATTATTTAAAAAAAAGAGCGCACTGTGATCTTGTGACCTCCAAAAGGCCTGTACTTCCACGGAAGACAACAGTGGTGGGTGATCACAGAATCCTTTCCATGGTGAAGAAAAGCCCCTTCACAACATCTACCAAAGTGAAGAATACTCTCCTGGAAGTAGGTGTATCAGTATCTAAGTCTACCATAAAGAGACTTCATGAGATCAAACACAGAGGGTTCACCACAAGGCGCAAACCATTAATCAGACTCAAAAATAGAAAGGCCAGATTAGACTTTGCCAAACAACATGTAAAGAAGCCGCCCAGTTCTGGAACAGCATGAAACTAAGATCAACCTGTACCAGAATGATGGGAGGAAGAAAGTATGGAGAAGGCTTGGAACGGCTCATGATCCAAAGACACCACATCCTCTGTAAAACATGGTGGAGGCAGTGTGATGGCATTGGCATGCATGGCTGCCAAAGGCACTGGGTCACTAGTGGTTATTGATGATGTGACTGAAGACAGAAGCAGCCGGTTGAATTCTAAAGTGATCAGGGATTTACTTTCTGCTCAGATTGAACCAACTGCACAAGGTTGATTGGACGTCGCTTCACAGACAAAACTTAAGGCAGATAGACCCACAAACAAGCAACAACTGAAAACAGCGGCAGTAGAGGCAAAGTCTATGGGAATGACGAAAACAGTCAAGCACATTGCTTTCCATCATTCTTCTAGATATTGAATGGAGCAGCGCACTCATGCTTGACCGTCTCTCTAGTCAAGCTCCTCCTAACTGCGAAGAGTGCAGTGAGGAGGAACAGTGGTTTTGGACCCTGTTCTCATGATCGGTTGTGGTCCCATAGGATAGGTAATAATTGTCGATTCTAGCAATGCCCCTATATATAAAATAATGATGCAAATGATTGGCTAAAGAAGGTCACATGAATGCTATTCTAGGCATTCTAGCCTCAGTATGTATTACATCATTAGCTGTCGTCACGTAAGACGTCTGTATAAATCACGCGAGTGTCACTATGTTGAGACTCTAGTCTCACAGTGATGATGTAATTATGAAAGAGGTGTATATGACAAGTGACACTAATGTTACGCTAGATTAAAAGGTAAAAAAATATCAAAACAGTTCAGAGAGTAAAAAAACTCTGACAACTCAATAACAAATTAAATGTAGTAACATTAAGGTGAAATAAAGATACCAATATTACATGCTTAGTGTATTACGTAGTATATACAGTATGAGTCTCCTGGTAAAGTCAGGATATTAAAGCTCCTATTCCATTTATTAATCAACTAGATTGGACCCCATACCTGCTCTTTCATTGGAGTTATAGAGGAACAATAAATTAAGATCACAGTTTTTTTTATCTTTGTATTTGCTTATGCAGCTGCCGTTTGGCATTGAGCACTGTTACAGTACCTAGATTACTGTTAACCAATATAACTACTGTAAGTCCTTATCTTGCTCTGTTATTTCCATATACACAGAGGCAAATTTACTAGGACTGTTGTCACTTTCGGGTCCCTCCGGTTCTCACTACAGGCCCTTATGCAGAGCAGCATCAGGGTCTTGTATGCAACGTAGCACTCAACATACTGAGTAGTGGGGCTATTCTTATGAGGGATAGTCTGATCGTGGGGGGCAAGGTGCGGGGCCTGGCATGGGCCTCTACCTTGCTACGCTAGGTAATGAATTTAATGGGCCACTATGGCCCCAGCCCTTCTTGTAGACCACACCCTTGGGTCTTTTATGGCTTTTCTACACCAATAAAACTAACGTAGAGAGGTTGATAGATTTCGCCTTAGTGCTAATAATATTTGACTATTATAAACAGAAGAAAGCCTGCACAATTTCAGATACTTTGAAGAGACTGAATAATTGTAGAAAAATAAGCACATTATATCCATTATTAGAGCATGTTAAATCTGTCAATGTTTTCGCAAATAGATAACAGAATAATCTGGTTCCTGCAGCTGTGTTATTGATGGTGAATGCAGCTATTGTATCAAATATTCTTGAGAAATCTTTGTGAATACGACTTTTACCTGCACATGCTCTGGGATTTGCATGAAAACTCACGTCATAGAATGATAAGGGGGTTATCCAGTTCCTAAATATTAATGTCTTATCCTCAGAATAGGCCATCAATATCTGATCGGTCGGGGTCCGACTTACGAGGACCGTCGCCGATCAACTGTTTTGAAGACGCTGCAGCGCTCATACGAGAGCTGCTTCCCCTTCATTCCTTATCTACTTGTACTGTGAATCACCGACACGCTTGTAGGAGCTGATCACAGTACAACAGCTTTGTCCCATTGAAGTGAATGGGAGAAGACTGTAGTACTGTGAACCGTCGCTACAAGCGTGTCGGCGATTCGCATTACGAGCAGATAAGAAATGAAGGGGAAGCAGTGCTCGTACTAGCGCAGCAGCCCCTTCAAAATAGCTGATGGACCCCGACCAATCAGATATTGATGGCCTATCTTGAGGATGGGCCATCAATTTTTAGGGACTGGACAAAACCTTTAAGTCAGCAACCTTATGCTCTCAAATGTAGCACAGAAATATAAAACATAATGATGTTCCAGCTTGAAGTGTAAAAAAATAATTCAGACATCCTTTGTGGAATCACTTGGAACCTGCAATTTACACTTTAGAATATATTTAGTATCTATTTAAAGGAATTGCTTATAAAAAAAAATCTCTAAATGGTGCATTCTATAGAACTAATACCATTATGTTTACATTTTCTTGCAAATCCACAAGCAGATAGTAGTAGACCGCCATGCAGGGGCGTAACTAGGAAAGACTGGGCCCCATAGCAAACTTTTGACTGGGGCCCCCCCTCCCCTGGGTGTCACACAACCCCCCCCCCCTTGTAGATAGTGCCATTTTTACAGCCCCCGCTGTAGATGACGCCATACAGCCCCCCTGTAGGGAACACCATACAGCCCCCCCTGCAGGGAACGCCATACAGCCACCCCCCCCCTGTAGGGAACGCCATACAGCCACCCCCCCTGTAGGGAACGCCATACAGCCACCCCCTGTAGGGAACGCCATACAGCCACCCCCCCTGTAGGGAACGCCATACAGCCACCCCCCCCCCCCGTAGGGAACGCCATACAGCGTCCCCCCTCCCAACAAAAATGTGACCTACAGTGTGTCCTACAAAATACATGTATCCCCTCTCCACAGGATCTCCACAGGACAGGGGATACATGAGTGATCGCTGTCAGCGATAGGGAGAACGGGGGACTGAAAGTCCCCTGAACTTCTCCATGACTAACCTCTGACTTCCGGCGTCTGCGCAGCTCAATAAAAATGAAAGGAGCGCTGGTCACGCATGCGCACAAGCACGACCGGCGCTCCATTCATTTCTACGGAGAAGCCGACATAGACCCCGGAAGTCTGAGGTTTGTGATGGAGAACTTCAGGGGACTTTCAGTCCCCCGTTCTCCCTATCGCTTCCAACGATCACGCATGTATCCCCTGTCCTGTGGATGTCCTGTGGAGAGGGGATACATGTCCTGTGGAGATCCTGTGGAGAGGGGATACATGTCCTGTGGAGAGGGGATACATGTCCTGTGGAGATCCTGTGGAGAGGGGGATACATGTCCTGTGGAGATCCTGTGGAGAGGGGGATACATGTCCTGTGGAGAGGGGATACATGTCCTGTGGAGATCCTGTGGAGAGGGGATACATGTCCTGTGGAGAGGGGGGGGGATACGTCTTTTGCTCTATTTTGCGCCTTCAGGACCAGACACCGTTTAGCCATTTTTAGCACGTGTTAGTTAAATGGCTATAACGTTTTTATTTGTTGGGCTAACGACATGATTTTTACGACGTTTTTTTCCGTAGACAATGCAGGTTTCTTTTTTTATCGTTTTTATACACACCTTTTTTGCTATTTTAGAATTTTTATTCATAAAGTTTCAAAATAATAGTAAAAAAAATAAGCTTTTTTACGTTTGAGCTATTTGTTTTTGGTAATATAGTTTTACCCTAAAATAGACCTTTTATTTGTGATCGTCATTGTCTACCGTAAATTTTTATATATTACATGTCTATATTAGCGTAATTGGGTCAGTGCTAGCGTTACAACAATGATTGGCGGAGGGAACGTTTTTTTTTTGGGGTGGGTATTTTATGTGTATTTATTATTTACATTTTTTTTGCACTTTATTATTTTTTTATTACTATGGTCTGTTCCTCAAAGGTCAAAAAAGACCTTTGGGGAACTTTATATATTTTTTTTTCTTTCTTTTACACCATGTTTTTCCACTGTAACTGGAGCTGCACAGCAGCCCCAGTTACAGGTGAAATCAGCCCTCTCATAGTGACGATTGTCACTAATAGGGCTGTGCTGGGTCTAGTAAGACCCAGCAGCAGTCTGCCACTAACGGTACCCGGTGATCATGTGACCAGTCACATGATCACCGGGAGGAATAGAGACGGCGCCGCTGCTGCTGTCTCTATTCCTGTACACAGCGCGCATTCAGCGCTGTGTACAAGTCATCAGAGAAGACAGAAGCAGCGAAAGCTGCTTCTGTCTTCTCCTCAGGGTCCCCGGCAGTCACTGACAGCCGGAGACCCGACATTCAGCTGCCCGATCGCGCGGGCAGCAAGTTAAAACCCGAGCCGTAGAAAGTCTATGGCTCGGGTTTTAAGGACCCGTCCCTGACCGCTGGCCGTAAAAATACAGCCAGCGGTCGGGAACCAGTTAGTGGCAGAGCGGGGAGATACCTCCCCGCTCTGCCGTAGTGATCAGTGGCGTCCCGCTGTAGCAGCCATAGCGGCTGCTAGCGGAGCCTCCGGCCATGGTGGGGGCCCGTGCTGGCGGGCGACACGGGCCCCCTCATGCCGCGGGCCCCGTAGCAGCCGCTACTGCTGCTACGGCGGTAGTTACGCCACTGCCGCCATGTACATTAGTCTGTAATTTGTGGACTGCCTTAAAGGCTATGTACACCCTTGAAATAAATATATATATATATATATATATATATATATATATATACATTGATAAAAAATGTATGTTTTATGTGTTTTAAGCAACTTTTAGGGCATGTTTACACTGGGCGGATTAGCTGCGGATTTAATTGCGGAAAATAAGCAGCATAATACAGAAACAGCAAAGTGTTTTTTTAATTTGCAACATGTCAATTTAATTAACGAGCTCATGGCACTTCTGTTGCAGTTTTTCCCATTGATTTCAGTGGGGAGGTAAAAGAAAATGTTAGCAATAGCAAAGGTTAAAAAAAAATATATATATATATTTTTCAAGTTTAAATTAAACTGGTTCCCGACCGCTGGCTGTGTTTTTACGGCCAGCGGTCAGGGTCCTTAAAACCTGCGCTATTTACGGCGCGGGTTTTAACTTGCTGCCCGAGCGATTGGGCAGCTGAATGTCGGGTCTTCGGCAGTCAGTGATTGCCGGGGACTCTGAGGAGAGGATAGAAGCAGCCTTCGCTGCTTCTGTCTTCTCCGATCTATTTACACAGCACTCAATGAACGCTGTGTATAGGAATAGAGGCAGCGGCCACGCCGCTGTCTCTATTGGTCCCGGTGATCATGTGACTGGTCACATGATCGCCGGGATGCCGTTAGTGGCAGACTGCTGCTGGGTCTTACTAGACCCAGCGCAGCCCTATTAGTGACAATCGTCACTATGAGAGGGCTGATTTCCCCTGTAACTGGGGCTGCTGTGCAGTCCCAGTTACAGTGGAAAAAGATGGTGTAAAAGAAAGAAATAAAAATATATAAAGTCGCCCAAAGGTCTTTTCTGACCATATTAATAAAAAAATAAAAGTAAAGTAAAGTGCAAACAAATTAATAATAAATACACATAAAATACCCACACCAAAAAAACGTTCCCCCGTCAATCATTGTTGTAACGCTAGCGCTGACCCAATTACCCTAATATAAACATGTAATATATTACAATTTACGGTTGACAATGACGATCACAAATAAAAGGTCTATTTTGGGTAAAACTATGTTATTACCAAAGAAAAATAGCTGAAAAGTAAAAAAGCTTATTTTTTTACTATTATTTTCAAACCTTAAGCCTAAAAATTCTAAAATAGCAAAGAGGATGTGTATAAAAATTATAAAAAAGAAACCTGCATTGTCTACTGAAAAAAACTTCACAAAAATCACGTCGCTAGCCCAACAAATAAAACAGTTCTAGCCATTTTACTAACGTGTGCTAAAAAGGGGTAAACGGTGTCTGGTCCTGAAGGATCAAAATAGCCCGGTCCTGAACTGGTTAATAAAAAAGTCTATGCAAACCTCCCCTTGTGTTGTCAAAGCAATGGCTCCTTGTTGTTCCAACTGTTCTCTGTGCAACCCGGCCTCCTAAGATGACTTCTGTAGCCAATCACAGGCTGTAGCAGTTATGTGGGCTGCATTTTCAAATACTCTAACAGGGCATTCTGAGTTAAGGGGGCTCTCCTTTCAGGGCCCTTATCTCTTAGCCAGAGTGGAGAGTGGTTACAAGGAACATCTCTCATTCTGGAGGACCTGAGATGCTACGCAAACAGCCCATTGATTTCAATAAGAACTATGAAATGCTTAATTTTTCCTGTAGGGGCACCGCAGGGGAATTGAACACTTGTAAGGGCACGTTCAGACGTGGGGGAATTTTTCCAGTGCAAATGTTGGTGGAGATTTGGTGCAATTACGCAACGAATCTGAACCAACATTTGCATATTTGACAGGTAATTCAGATGTTGCAGATATGACAGTGGACTTGCCAAAGATTTCAGTTTATGCATTGCAAAGGCTGAAATCCGCAGTGAAATTCCGCTTCTTCTCTGCAATGGGAAGAGCATGCTGCGGAGGGAAAATTCTGCACCGCAGCCTAATTTCCGCACAGTTACTTTCTGCAACGTCTGAACTAACTTTCATAAAAATGTATAGAAAAAAATGGCTGCTGCAGAATTCCACTGCGGACTGTCCGCAGCGGAATTCAACAGCAATTCCGCCACATCTGAATGTGCCCTTACTTACAATAACTCCCCTACAGATTACAACTCATCGCTGGAAATCTCAGCAAGAGGACACCCTGTGATCAGCTTTACGTTAGTGGACCCTTGTAAAAAAAAATAATAATAATTGTCCAAAGCAGACAAGCCCTGGGTGTTTTAATCTTGAACATTTATGGCATATCCACAGGATAAGCCATAAATGTCCAATAGATGCGGGTCCCCCTTCTGGGACCCACACTTATTTCTAGAACAGGGCCCCCTAAACCCCGTTCTACCTTGCTCGGCACCCGCTGACTCCCGGCCACTTCCCGATTAGGTGGTCGGGATTTATGGAAACAGCCGAGTCCGCTAAGCTATGCTGTTTCCGTACCTCTCATAGAAGTGAATGGGAGTTATGGTAACAGCGAACTGTGCTGTTTTCGTATCTCCCAAGTTCCTGAAAATGCATTGTTCTCCGTGCTACGCCATTCCTGTAACTCCCATTCACTTCTATGGGAGTTAGGGAAATAGCGTAGCTCAGCGAGCTACTTTTAATAATCTTCCCCATAGTATTTACTCTTTTTTTAGTATTAGTGAAAAATGCCAAATTATTTTTTTAATAACATAGGGAAACCCTAATTTACAATTTATATTTGTATCAGCTATTGTCTGCCATTTATTTGAGATATACAGTGACATGTCCATTCATGATGACTGAGATGAATAGAAGTAGCGGCAGTGCTCCCTGCGGTGCTCATTAGGGGGTGTATATAGAAATAAAAAAGGCAGCAACATTAAAAAAATTACCCCTCGTGGGTATTTCTGTATTTCTGACAGCGGGGCATCTGACCAGTGGCTGTATGATTTTCTTTGCTGCTGCTTTCTGCGGCAGGTGGTTGGTAGGGGGTTAACATAAAAACTTTTTCGCAATGGGACATTTTCTGTCAATAGATTCCCTTTAATCCTATAAACCAGTGTTTCTTTTAAGCATTTAAGTAGAACTTGTAGTAAAATATAATGACCAGCTGTGTAAATCCGGTACTTGGTAGCCAGCTGTCTTTTACTTTGAGCCAAATTTGACAATAATTACCAAACAGCTTGGGTATGTTATTCCTCTTTATCCACTCACGAGAACCAGATTTTGGCTGAATAAAAATTAAAAAGTGACATTTGACACAAAACATCTGCTTTGATAAGAGCTTTCAAAAAGTCTGATTGAATTTATCTATAGTAGTTTCATAAATCATTGCAAAATAAAAATTAGCCGTTTTAGGCCTCATGCCGTGTTCAAGGAGGCATACGGAGTATACTACGGGCTTATATTATAGATCAGTAGACATTCCATTTGCCGCTGTACTAATGGCGTATCTTGAAGCTTCTGATCCCCAATGCAAAATGTGTAACAGGACCCCCAATTACCATATGTTATTTATATTACTGGTGTCTTCTTATGTTACAGAGAGGGCTTTGCGCCCTCTGTAACTGGGTGCCTGGGTGGGACTGATTCCTCTGCAATCTTTACAGCTTTGCCCCTATGCAATATGGTGCCTCTGTAAGATATCATATTCTCCCCTAGAAGTAATGCTTCTGTGACAAATGAAAGGCAAGGGAAGTAAGCATGATGTTGTCTCCTTGGCCTACCACTCTGTCTACGGTCCTCAACATTGACTGTTTCTTTGTGCTTCTTCTAAAGAGCTTGAACAGCCCCAGTCTGCTTTGAAATCTTTGCCGGGGAGAGACTTTGCTGATGCAGTATAACTACCTTGTGTCTTGTTGCTGTGCTCAGTCTTGCCATGGTGGACCTGTGACATTAAGCTGTCTTCCACAACCTCACCTTTGTAGCAGAGTTTGGCTGTTCTCACCTAGTTTTAAGCCTCCTACACAGCTATTTCTGTTGTAGTTAATGACTGTGTTTCAACCGAATTTTCATTTTAACTTCAACGCGTTGGATCACTGGTTTTCCATTTTTCCTCCTTCATTGCTGTGTGCCGTCGCGGCGATCCTGGCGCAGCCCGTGGTTGAAATCTACTAATGGTAAGCTGGAGGATTCCTCCCAATATTTCTTGTGTTTCAACCTACTTATTAAAACGTTGATCATTATCAACTGTTTGGTATAACTGGTTAATCAAACACCTGACTATAATCTTACAAAATCTGTGACTGGATGGTTACACCAAATATTGATTTAATTTCGATTTCTCTTCTGTTGATTCACTTTGTATTTTGTTAATTGTTAATAAAAACTATTAACACTTCTATTTTTGAAAGCATTCTTACTTTGCAGCATTGTTCCACAACCGCTTTTTATATATATATATATATATATATATATATATATATATATATATATATATATATATATATATATATATATAGCAACAATTCCAAAAGACAAGACAGCACTCCAAATTCAGTGATAGATAGGATCACTTTAATCACCTCTTGCGACGTTTCAACACTACTCAATGGGGTCTTTCTCCTATATGTTTCTTGTACTTCTCCTTACTTTGGCTGAACATTACTGGATAATCACTTGAACAAGTTGGACTTCCTATAGAATACTTACTGAATTTTCCAAACTATATTAATCATCCCCTATAATGTAGGATACAATACTACCAACAGGACTCTCTATTGATCCCAGAGAGTCCTAAAAGTTCATTATAATTCTTGAAGATTTTTTAACTCCATCAATGTTTCTTATTGTTCTCGGTGCTTTTATACAAATCTTCAGACCTTGAACAACCTGAATAATTTGTCAACTCACTATTAAAATTGCTTGTGGACTGTTTCAAGGGGCATTCAGACCAGACCTTTGAGATTTCCAAACTAGTGCACAAATAAAAAAAAACAACAATTATTGCAGTTTAATGTTACGGAGACCTCTATAAAAAGCAGTCACAAATGCACATATTTTTTTTTACCAGGGCATCAAAAAGGGGACTCAATGGGGGGAATTTACAAAGACTGACTTTTCATACACCAGCCTTAATAGACTGAAAAGCTGGAGTAAGCTCAGACACAAATATTAAGAGGCAAAAGCCTCTTTCGACCAGGCCATGCTCCATACATTTGGCCAAAAAACTAAAAAAAACACATATACTCACCTCTTCTCTCCTAGGTCTCCCCCATCACTGCAGTGCTGCTTGTACAAGGACCTGACACCGAGCAGTGTCAGGGCCTTTATATGCAACACAGCACTTTAACGTCATCAGTGCGGCGTGCATACAACGTCCTGACACTGCCCGGCATCAGTATCTTGTATGAGAGCTAGTCGAATAATGAGGGGAGCCGGAGGGAAGAAGAGGAGCGGTGAATATCATTTTTTATTATTTTTATTAATTTACCCCTCCAATGGAAGGGACAGGGGATTGTCTGGTCAGGGGGCGGTAAGGTGGGTGTCCAGTGCGGGCCTCTACCTTGCTATGCCTCATAGAGTGGAATCTACGACACCTATGAGCCGATTTCCAGTATAATTTATATCAGTTTTCTGGCGTAAATTATAATAAATTTGTCGTCAGTGGTGGTCACGCCCCCTTTACATGAGACCACGCCTCCTTTCCGCAGAAGTGGTGGGATGGCACAAAAAGGCCAAAAACTTTCAGGCCCTTTTGCAACTTTTTTTGTGTCAGAAATCTGGTGTAGAAAGTTAGATAAATAGCCCCTTGTGTAAGGAAAATTAAGATGAGTGGTCATCAGCCAAAACATGAATACTAATGACTAAAGTACAGGTTAGATGCACAAATATACTAATAAACTACTGTGACTTCTGTAAGTATAAGGGCAAATTGATGGAAACATATTACCCAATTGTCTCCCATTACTCCTTTAATGGAAATAAATAGACAAAAAAAAGTCATGTATGTGGTCCTACAAATGCAAAAAACAGTCCAGAAATCATTTCCATACCCAAACCCACAATACTGCGAGAAAACAGTAGAGACCACTGAATCAAATCTACTAGCCTGACACCAAATATTATCACATCAACTAACAACACATAAATATTATAAGCACTTCATTATGATGATTAATTTGGTTGTGCAGGATTACAAACAGCGCCACTCTTCTCCATGGCCTATATGTGGTATTGCAGTTGCGTTTCATTCACTTAAATAGGGATGAGCTGCAATCATAGACACAAGCCTTGGACAAGAGTAGGTCTGTTACTGGAAATGAAAAGACCCTATCTTCTAATATCCTTTAACCCCTTCCCTCTGCAGCCATTTTTCTATTTTTCATATCATATTCACTTTTTTCACCTTCCAAAAGCCATAACTTTTTTATTTTTTTTTATTTTTTAGTCAATACAGCTATACGAAGGCTTATTTTTTGAGTCATAATTTTTCACGGCACAATTTATTGTACTCTACAATGCACTGGAAAACTGAAAGAAAAAAATAGTGGGGTGGAATTGGAAAAAAGCAGTGATTCCTCAATTGATTTTTGGGTTTCGTTTTCACAGTGTTCACCGTGCGGTAAAAAGTACATGTTAACTTTATTCTGCAGGTCAAAACGATTGCGTCGATACCCAATTAATGTAGTTTTTTTTTAATGTTTTACTACTTTTACAAGAAAAAAACCTAATTGTTAAAAAATAAAATTAGTTTTCTATTGCCATATTTTGAGAGCCATAACTTTTTTAATATTCCATCCGTTGATTGGTGTGAGGCTTATTTTTTTGCCGGACGACCTGTCGTTTTTATTGTTTCCATTATGGGGTGCATATGACATTTTATTAATTTTTTTTGTGGGAAATGCAAAAAAACACGATGTAGATAAGTATATATATATTTTACACTGTAATTACCATGCAGGATAAATAATGTAATAGTCTGGAATTTTACAGATGCGGCGATACCAGTTATGTTATTTATTTATTTTTGTACATATTTTTTGGGGGTAAATTAGAAAAGGATTTTTCTTTTTACTTTTAACATTTTTCTTTTTTTATATCTAAAAAAACTTTATTTAACTTTTTTTATCAGTCCTTGGGGACTTGAACCAGCGATTGTTGGATCGCTTGCACAATATGTATTTGTGGTATATCGTGAAATTTACAGACTCCAGAGCTTCATAGGAGTCGGTAAATATCACAAAATACCGCAATACATATTGTGCAAGCGTTCCAACGATCGCTGGTTCTGCCTGCCTCTGACAGGACTTAATAGAAGCACAAACACGGCAGACCTGGGGGCCTTCATTAGGCCTGCCAGGCTGCCATAACAACCATCTTCACTATTCATATAGCCGACAATCTGAACTTATGGAGCCTGTGAGATTGCCCCCCCCCCTGGCCTCCGCTGTATATATATATATATATATATATATATATATATATATATATATATATATATATATATGTATATATATCTAGAAGAGGGTTAAAAAGAGTATTGCCAAACATGTGTTAATGACTAAGTACTTTGTGCTCTTAATACTTGCAGTCATTTTATTCAACAGCACACCCAGTGGTCAGGCATGGTACAGCAATTTATAAGTAACGTTTATACAGTAGTTTTAGTGTTTTTGATGTCACACTCACACTGTATTAAATAACACTTTTAAGCATGCTACAGATCCAGTACACAGCAGTGGCCATACCACAAATAAATACAGTCTATAGTTCAGTATATTTGCAAGGAAATAAACCAGTGGATTAAGGTTTACATTCACAGATTATATCATATCTATAGCAAACTATAAAGCTTTGCAGAGGCAGGGACAACCTAGAGTTTATATTTTTTCCTTAGTCTTCAATGTATGGCACAGCAGTTCTGAATGTACTACAGGGTCTGGAGAAATTCCCCAAGCAGTATGTGAAAATACCATTAAGGTACTGGAGATCACGTTAAATTTCCCATAATGAAGGCAGAATAAATACCCATATGGCCAGGGACCACCAGTTGGCTAATAACTCTCGAAAAGAAATTATTATAATTGCACTGGAGAGTATAATTTCCCTAACTGTAAAACTGTGTATCCCAATTTGTAAAACCCACATAGACATTTACAGATCTATAGGGACAAGTGTGGAGCGGTGAGAAGTGCTGGGAGGCATCTTAGTCTGGTCGGCTCATTTCTAAAAATGCTATGTGTGTTTTATGTATGCTGCTCACAGTACGTTCTATAAAAAGTGAACCCAAGCCAAACACTGGACAAATAAACTACTCTGGTTATACATTGCTCAAAGAAAATGACTCTGAAAAGTTTCGGTAAGAAGAAAACAGGTTGGAAAATAGCAAATTTCATAAAATATCATAGAAAACATGGCATCAATTACCTCTCTTCACCCTTCACTGCTTTAATTAGCTGAAAGCACCAAGCTCCAGTGGATTTAGAGCAAGAGACGTGCCATGGAATTCTCTGTTTTGGAAATTCCACTTCGAATCAGCTAGGAAAAGATCAAACTTATATAAACATGCAAAAGTAAAGTTCATCAGAAAAAATAAATAATAATCTGCAAAGGATATGATTGAGTAAGTACCATTGAAACATTTATAATAATAATAATAATAATAATAATAATAATAATAAATTACTGCGTTGTTCTGGTTTTACAATTTTCTAATACACTTTCTGTTTTTACTTTCTGTATCTCTTTTCAAAATCTCTGCTTGCTGTCATTCAGTGGGGACCTTAAAGGTGTTGTGCCATCAATAGAAATGACAATATATAAACTCAATATAGATTTTAGAGTAACTTTGTAAAGTATTGTTATTTAAAAAAAAAATGTTTCCTTGCAGAAATATGGCAATTATCTGCTTTTAATAGCACCCCCTGGTATTCAAATCTACAGGTCTCTGCAGGTCATTCTAGTAAAGCTCTGTTAGACGTGCAGCTTCTGCTCTTATCAGTGAAACAAACAGAGAGAAAGAAAGCCCAGCGGGCAGTAAGAGGTATACAGACTGCAAGCAGTGAGGAAAAAAGCCATTAGGTAAGCACTTCGCTGCTTGTGCTGAACCATCGTTCTTATCTCTGTCCCTGATAAGGAGGAGAGCAGCATGGACTAGTGAGGAGGTTATCTAACGGCTTGAACCCTTACTGCAGGTAGTCTGTGTACTCTGAGATGTAGAAGTAAGGCATATGTCTAGCCTTAAAGATATGCCGTTTTTTTAACTGTATTGTACTGTGCATGCACATCTGACATTCTTACATTCTCTAGAATGATGTGCATAGACCTATACATTTGAACACCAGGGTGTACTATTACAAGCAAATGATTTATGTATAGAGACATTTTTTTTAATAACAATACTTTACAAAGTTACACTAAAATCTATATTGAGTTTATATATTGCCATTCCTATTAATGGCACAACCCTTTAATTGTTTACTTCTAGTGGATATATATCTGTCCTGGTCATGAGGTGGACACACAGTTGAATGGCTTACTGCAGTAAGGGTATGTGTACATGATTAATTTTTTGTCAAGATTTTTGCCATGATTTTTGTAATTGCCAAAAATCGCATTATCAACTGTGACCAAAAACGAGTCACGTAAACATACACTTATAGGGCATTATCAGGGTTCTGTCTTCTAACAAGCAGAGCACCCGTGTGTCCGTCTCATGGCCAGGAACAATTTGTATCCATTGAAAGTAAATAATAAGAGTTCCTACTGAATGACTGCAAGCAGAGATCTTAAAAACCACCGGTAATTGATACAGAAAGTATATTGGAAAATTGTATAACTTTTCATTATACAAAGTATAATCTTTAATAGCGGACACTGGAATATCCCTTTATCCTAGAGGTTGAGACACAAAAGTCTGTATAATCGTAGGAAATTGCCATGTTAGGCTTAATTTACACAACATTTTTACTTAAAGTTGGAACAAAAAGGATTCCTGACGCAGGGGTGCACAACCTTTTCTGGCTTGATGGCTACTTTGTGAGAATGTATCACTCCTAAGGGTTGCACTAGAACTTAAAGGCTATGTAAACCTTTGAAATTATTTTATTAAATTTTTTATTAAAAACAAATGTGTGTCAGTGTGTTTGGTGCAACTTTCTGAATACTTTTTATTTAAAATTATTTTAACTTTTTGAGATATAGCGGTATTGTATCCTGTATACAGAGCAGCTGTATCTAGGGATGAAACCTGTATCTGTCAGATCAGCGGGACTGACGGGTTCAGTGATAGCGGCTCCTGCGTGTCTCTGACACACAGGATCGAGCTGTTATCGATCACATACTAGTTCATAACTTAGATCTGATAGATTACAGGTGGATACTGTGTGTCAGGTACACGCAGGACCCGCTGACACAGGACCCGTCAGTCCCGCTGACCTGACATACACAGCTACCAGCCCTATATACAGCTGCTCCATATGCAGATTCCAAACCGCTGTATCTCAAAAAGTAAAAATATTTTTTTAATAAAAAAGTATTTAGAAAGTTGCGCCAAACACACTGATAGGCATATATCTATATATATTAAAGATGTATTTAGCCTTTAAAAGAGTAGTGTCATCTTAGACATTCATAGCACTGTAAAAATATACACTTCTCAACAATGAAATTGCAACACCAAGGTGGACAAGCCGTAAGGTTATGCAAATAGAAGAAGTAGCAGGTGTCACTAAGATGTGCATAAAGTACCCGGCGGCCGAGTGGGCCCCTAGAAGAGCAGTGGGCCCCAGCACTTGACTGCGTTCGCCGGGTGCTGACACCGGCCATGCTTCTGGGAGTAGCCTGCATGGCCTAAACATGCTAATATGGCCTGCAGCCTCTCCGGACATGTCTTCCATCCATCACATCTAGGACGTCATTGGTCGGCAGTTGCCAAGGGAGCTGCCAGCGGTCAATCTTGATGATTTGCGTGCCCAAGTGCATTCAGCGTGGTATAACATTCCTTCAGACAACCAGTAATAACCTCATAGATAGCATGCCAAGGTGTATTTCTGTGCGTGGCGTTCATGCTCGATACTGAATAAATCAAAATGTTTGGAATATTTTGTTTAAATTTTTTTATCATTTGCATATCATTAACATTCTATCGATCCTGTGATTTCCACAATTGCAAAACTTTTCCTTCTTGGTGTTGCAATTTCAATGTTTAGGATTGTATATCATAAATGTAGGTTGGGGTTCCACTACTGGGGCTCCCAATTATCAGGAGAATAGGACTCTCTTGCTTCCCCTGTTTGGCATTCCAGGGAACATGTGCAGCCAGAAAACAGGAAATGTTAGCATATTGTGTTTTTTCTAGTGGCCAGTGTGAAAACTGGAATATTTAAAGTTTTTTTTATGCGGAAAGTCCAATTTTTTTTATTATGGCTTAGTAAAACCTCCAAGTGGGGCCCTACTGTACCTTCACATGCTTTCAATTTCAAAAAGAGGCATAAGAATGTTATTTCTGTCAGATTCTGTAGGAATTCGGTATATTTTTTATTTTTTTTGCCATGTACCATCAGATGTCATATTACGGAGCTTTTCTCAACTTCTAGGAATCAAAGGGGCTCTGTGCACCTCCATACAGACTCCGTGCCATGTGCATGAAGCCTTTGAGCAAGAAGGAGAAAAATGGCATCTAAAATAAAGCCCTCATAACTTCAGTTCAGGTCCATGAAATACTAAAATTGGTGAAATAATTGTATGTGTTTTACCTACGGTAATATAAGAAGTTATAATATTAGCAATATTTCTTATCTATTATTTTTACATGAATACAAAATACAAGATTTTTAATTAAAGCTTTAGAAAAGATCAGTTTCTAGTAGGTGAATCACAATTCATTGGAATCTTAAAGTATTAAGATAATATATATCTGACCCTATTGACAGCTAAATGAAGAGTGAAAAAAAAAGAAGAAATGTTATTTGAGATATGATTTTAATCATTAAATGATAATTTATTATTTTAACGTATAACTATCAAAATACCATTTTAATCCTCATCAATCCTCATCATCATCATCATCACCACAACATAGTGATCTTCATCACACCATGGTGGTCATGATGATCAAAATGTCATAGTAGCCATCAACATATAAAACATGGTGTCCACATTAAAAAACCTAAAACTCCCTAGCAGCAGCTCTTCTCGTTAAGAATCTATTGTCTAGCCCCTTAAAGACGCCGCCTAGTTTTGGCCTTAAGGCTCAGAGCCCATTTTTCAAATCTGACATATGTCATTTTATGTGGTAATAACTGTGTCATGCTCATACCTATCCAAATGATTCTGAGATTATTTTCTTGTGATACATTGGACTTTATGTTAGTGGTAAAATATTCAGTGTTTATTTATGAAAAATAGCAAAAGTTTGAGAAAATTTGGAAAAATTTGCATTTTTCTAAATTTAAATGTATCTTCTTGTAAGACAGATAGTAATACCACACAAAACACAACATAGTTTCTAGTTAACATTTCCCATATGTCTAGTTTACATTTTCATTGTTTTTTGGAACATTCTTTTATTTTTCTAGGACGTTACACGGCTTAGAACGTAAGCAGCAATTTCTCATATTTTGAATAAAATGTCAAAAGCCTTTTTTTTAGGTACCAGTTCAGTTCTGAAGAGGTTTTGAGCATCTTATATATTAGAAACGCCCATACAGCGCCCATTTTAAAAACTACACCCCTCAAAGTATTCAAATCAGCATTCAGAAAGTTTAACCCTTTAGGCGTTTCACAGTAATTTACAGCAAAGTAGAGGTGACATTTACAATTTTATTTTTTTGACAGAAAATCCTATGTTATTCAATTTTTTTCTGTAAAACAGAAGTTTTACCTGAGAAACGCAACTCAATACTTATTGCCCAGATTCTGCAGTTTTTAGAAATACCCCACACGTGGCTCTAGTGTGCTAATAGACTGAAGCACCGGCCTCCGAAGCAAAGGAGCATCTAGAGGATTTTGGGCCTAATTTTTATTAGAATCTATTTTAGGCACTGTGTCAGGTTTGAAGAGGTCTTGTGGGGCCAAAAAAGTGGAAAGCCCCCAAAAGTGACCCCATTTGGCAAACTACACCACTCAAGGAATTTATCGAGGGGTATAGTGAGCATTTAGACCCCACAGGTTTTTTTTTGCAGCATTTTGTGGAATTAGACTGTGCAATTGAAAATAACATATTTTTCAGATAAAAGGTACACATTTTTTTTTTTTACAAGGAATAAAGGAGAAAAAGCACCCCAAAATTTTAAAATCAATTTCTCCCGATTACGGCAATACCCCACATGTGATCATAAACTGCTTGTTGGACAAACAGCAGGGCTCCATGTAGATTTTGCTGGATTGGTTTCTGGGCACCATGTCGCATTTGCAGAGCTATTGAAGTACCAATACTGTAGAAACCACCTAAAAGTGACCCCATTTTGGAAACTAGACCCCTTGAGGAATTCATTGTAGTTTTCATGGGGTGCATGCGACTTTTTGATCAGATTTTATTCTATTTTTTATGGGGCGTGGTGACTAAAAAACAGCAATTCTACTATTGTTTTTTATTCCTTTTTATTACAGTGTTCACTATAAATGACATATTCACTTTATTCTGCGGGGCGATACGATTACGGCGATACCAGATGTTTATAGTCTTTTTTTATGTCTTATGGCGTTTGCACAATAAAATACTTTTTTTATAAAAAATCCTTTTCCTTTTTGTGTTACCTTATTCTAAGAGCCAGAACTTTTATATTTTTCCAACAAGAAAAGCAGTGTTAGGGCTTGTTTATTGCATAATGAACTGCACTTTCGATCAGTACCATTTTTGGGTACATGTGACTTTTTGATCTCTTTTAATTCCATTTTTTGGAAGGTGAAGTGACCAAAAAATTGTGATTCCGGTAGGGTTAATTAATATTTTATTTTACGGCGTTCACAGCGCGGGATAAATAACAAAATAGTTGTGTAGATCATGCCATTACGGACGCGGCAATACCAATTATGTATAGTTTATTTGTTTATTTATTTTTTATTTTTAACCCCTTTCCTCTTTAGCCACTTTTGACCTTCCTGACAGAGCCTCATTTTTCAAATCTGACATGTTTCACTTTTTGTGGTAATAACTCCGGAATGCTTTCACCTATCCAAACGATTCTGATATTGTTTTCTCGTGACACATAGGACTTTATGATACTGGCAAAATTTGCTCGATATGTTCAGTATTTAATTGTAAAAAACACCAAAATTTAGCGAAAAATTGCAAAAATTCGCATTTTTCTCAACTTAAATGTATCTGCTTGTAAGACAGGCAGTTATAACACACAAAATTGTTGCTAACTAACATCACCCATATGTCTACTTTATATTGGCATTGCTTTTTGAACATCCTTTTATTTTTCTAGGACGTTACAAGGTTTTGAACTTTAGCAGCAATTCCTGACATTTTCAAGAAAATTTCAAAAGGCTATTTTTACAGGGGCCAGTTCAGTTGTGAAGTGGCTTTGAGGTCCTTATATATTAGAAACCCCAAAAAAGTCACGACCATTTTAAAAACGTCACCCGTCAAAGTATTCAAAACGGCATTTAGAAAATTTCTTAACCCTTTAGACTTTTCACAGGAATTAAAGCAAAGTAGAGGTGAAATTTACAAATTTCATATTTTTTTGCAGAAATTAATTTTTAATACAATTTTCTTTATAACACAGAAGGTTTTACCAGAGAAATGCAACTCAATATTTATTGCCCAGGTTTTGCAGTTTTAGGAAATATCCCAAATGTGGCCCTAGCGTGTTACTGGACTGAAGCACCAGCCTCAGAAGCAAAGGAGCACCTAGTGGATTTTGTGGCCTTATTTTTATTACAATATATTTTAGGCACCATGTCAGGTTTGAAGGGCTCTTGTGGTGCCAAAACTGTGGAAATCCCCCAAAAGTGACCCCATTTGGGAAACTACACACCTCAAGGAAATTATCTAGGGGTATAGTGAGCATTTTGACCCCACAGGCTTTTTACATAAATTGTTGGAAGTAGGCAGTGAAAATTAATATCTAAATTTTTTCAATGAAAATGTAGGTTTAGCATTTTTTTTTCTCATTTCCACAAGGACTAAAGGAGAAAAAGCAGCACCAAATTTGTAAAGCAATTTCTCCCGAGTAAAACAATACCCCACATGTGGTAATAAACGGCTGTTTGGACACACGGCAGGGCTTAGAAGGCATGGAGCACCATTTGGTTTTTGGAGTTCACATTTAGCAGGAATGGTTTGCGGAGGCCCAGTCACATTTACAAAGCCCCTGAGGGGACAAAACAGTGAAAACCCCACACAAGTGACCCAATTTTGGAAACTACACCCATTGAGGAAATTATCTAGGGGTATAGTGAGCGTTTTGACCGCACAGGTTTTTTACAGAAATTATTGGAAGTAGGCCGTGAAAATTAATATCTAAATTTTTTCAAAGAAAATGTAGGTTTAGCATTTTTTTTTTAGAGCCGGGCACCACATATTGGCATATCTATGGAAAAAATCCTCTAATTATTATGTGGTTTTTCCCGGTTTTAGAAACACCCTACATGTGACCCTAATCTTTTGCCTGGACATTTGACCAGGCTCAGGAGTGAGAGAGTACCATGCGAAATTGAGGCCTAATTTGGCGATTTACAAAGTATTGGTTCACAACTGCAGAGGCTCAGATGTGAAATAATAAAAAGAAACCACTGAGAAGTGACCCCATTTGGAAACTGCACCCCTCAAGGCATTTATTAAGAGGTGTTGTGAGCATTTTCACCCTCACAGGTCTTTTCCATAAATGAATTTGCTGCGGATGGTGCAAATTAAAAATGTATATTTTTCCCTAGATATGCCATTTCAGTGGCAAATATGTCATGCCCAGCTTATGACGCTGGTGACACACCCCCCAAAAATTGTTAAAAGTGTTCTCCCGGGTTTGGCGATGCCATATATGCTGAAGGAAACTGCTGTTTGGGCACGCTGTAGGGTTCAGATGGGAGGGAACGCCATTTGGCTTTTGGAGCGTGGATATTGCTTGGTAGTAGTTTTGTTTGAGTATTGCTGGTGTTTCCGTTTGTAATGTGGGGGTACATGTAAGCCGGGCGGAGTATATAAGGGGCATAGTCAGGTGGTATAATAATGGGGTAAAAAAACAATAAAATGATCCATAGATGTGTGTTACGCTGTGAAGCAATCCTTTCCGCACAGGCCGGTGTCGCACTGATATATGTCCTTTCTTATGCCCCTTTTGGTCCACACTCCGCACCTTTGCAGTTTGGGGAATTTTGCTGGAAAAGTGTTGTCCTGGTATAATACGGGCACCCTCGCTTCCAGTGGACATGTTTGGGCCCTCCCTTTCCTGGTTCCCTAATTTTAGGTCCTTGATAAATCGCCTCTTCAAACAACTGCATATTTTTTATTTCCTGACTTATTGGAGCCATAACTAATTTTATTTTTTTCATAAACGTAGTGGTATGAGGGTTGTTTTTTTTGCGGGACGAGCTGTAGTTATTATTGGTACCATTTTGGGGTACATGCGACTTTATGATCACTTTTTACCCTATTTTTTGTGAGGCCAGGTAAACAAAAAAACGCAATTCTGGCATAGCTTTTTTAGGTTTTTTTATACAGCGTTCACCAAGCGTTATAAATTACATGTTAACATTATTCTGCGGGTCAGTACGATTCCGGCGATACCTATTTTATAGGACTTTTTTATGTTTTGCAACTTTTTGCACAATAAAACTACTTTTGTTAATATAATGTATTTTTTCTGTCGCCAAGTTGTGAGAACCATAAGTTTTAAAAAACATTTTTGTCGACACAGCTGTATGAGGGCTTGTTTTTTGCGAGACGAGCTATAGTTTTTATAGGTACCATTTTTGGAATACGTGCGACTTTTTGATAATTTTTTATTCCAATATTTATAGGTCAAAGTGACCAAAAAACAGAAACTCTGGTATAGTATTTTACGTTTTTTTTTATGCGGTTCACCGCGTGCAATAAATAATATAATATTTTGATACCTTAGGTCATTACGGTAGCGGCGATACCAAATACGTATGGTTTATTATTTTTTTTCAATAATAAAAGGACTTGATAAAACGCAATCCCCTTTTACTCTTATTTTATTACTTGCAACTTTTATTGTTTTCAAACTTTAATTTTTTTCACTTTTTTTTTTACACTTTTTTTATACTTTTTCTCAAGTCCCACTAGGGGACTTGAAGTTCCAGCTGTAAGATTTTTTTTTTCTAATACATTGCACTAACTACGTAGTGTAATGTATTAGATCTGTCAGTTATTCACTGACAGCAAGCCGATTGGGCTTCGCCTCCCGGCGGGGCCTAATCGGCTTCCGTAATGGCAGAGCAGGAGACCATTGTGTCTCCTGTTGCCATAGCAGCAGTCGCCAGTCCCGATTGCCTGTCAGGGCTGGCGATCTGTTAGTAACCTCCACAATTGCAGCAATCGCTTTTGATTGCTGCATCGAACGGGTTAATGGCAGGGATCGGCGCTAGCTCCGGTTCCTGCCATTACAGGTGGATGTTAGCTGTAACATACAGCTGACTTCCACCGCTGATGACGCCGGATCAGCTCCTGACCCGGCGCCATCTTGCCGGCGGCTACGAAAGCCGATCAGGCTCCGTCGCCGTGCGGATCTTGACCGGTTTCCGTGCTAGCCAGTATTAGGCCTCCGGTTGCCATTGCAGCCACCGGAACCCCGGCAATTTCATTTCTGGGGTTCCGATGAGCTACAAACACCTTAAGTGCAGCACTCGCGTTTGAGCGCTGCACTTAAGGGGTTAATGGAGGGGATCAAAGCTAATTTCGGTCCCCGCCGTTACAGTCGGATGTCAGCTGTAAGATAGAGCTGAGATCCGACGATGATGACACCGGCTTCTGAGCCGGTGCCAAACATTTGGCGTATGGGTACGGCAAAATGCGGGAAGTCAATGCTTTCCATGGCGTACCCATACGGAAAATGTCGGCAAGGGGTTAATAATAATAATAATAATAATAATAATAATAAAGGACTTATGAGGGAAAAAGGGTGATTTTTACTTTTAAACTTTTATTTTGTTATTTTTATACAACTTATTTTTTTACTTCCATTAGGGGATTTGAAGGCAGGAGGCCCTCATCGTAATTCTAATACACTTGCAGTGTATTAGAGCTGTTATCCACTCACTGACAGCAAGCATAGTGGGTCCTGACTTTGTCAGGAACCACTAGGCTTCCGTAAATGGCATAGCCGGAGGCCATTGTTAGGCCTCCAGTTGCCATAGCAACCATCCGCGCCCACGATAATGTTGCGGGATGTCGCTTTAACCCCTAAAAAGCCACGATAGTTATTGAACGCGGCTTCTAAGGGGATAATCGGCGTGGACCACTGCGATCGGTCCCTGCACACTTAGCAGTGATAGCCTGCTGTCTGAAATAGCAGGTATCACCGCACAAACACACTCCAGGAAAAGATGGCGCTGTGTAAAATCAGGTCAGTACTATTACTGAGCTGAGCGTGAACAAAGCGCGCACGAATCGCTCAGCACGACATAATTGTACTGAGCCAGCTTCTCTTGACTTTTGCCTCTCTGGATTCCTTCTCTTGATTGTTGATTGGTTTTATTGTGCCGGATTACTATATAATCCTGGCTCTTGTACTTCCTGTTTGCCGGACTATTTAGCTCCCTAACTGTAGCCTAGTCCCTTGTTTCATCTTTACAAACTGTTGCTGTTTATCTGTGTACCAAATTTAAATTGTTTCCTGACTGTCTCTGCCTCATGCCAAAACCTGTTGCCACTTATCTATGTGCCAAACTTGAATTGTTTCCTGACTATGTCTCTGCCTCATGCTACAACCTGTTGCCACTTATCTAGGTGCCAAACTTAAATTGTTTCCTGACTATGTCTGTGCCTCATGCCACAACCTGTTGCAGCTCTTTTGTGTATCGAACCTGCAATGTTACTTGTCTGCTCCTTCTATTAAAACCCTCCTGCCTAATCGTTTCAGCCACTGGACTCCCAATCTGCTACCCATGGTAGACAACATCCTCATAATCAAAACATTGAGGTAGTCATTCTCATCACCCTCATCATTAAAATAATAATGATAATAATAGTAAAATAGTAAAAATAATATTTAAATAATAAAAAAAATATAAAATAATAATATAATATTAATATAACAATAAAAATAATAAAATAATAATAAAGAGTTTGGGGTGACTCATAGGATATTCCATACACACAGGAAATTTGCTGCACAAATTGCCCCTCTTTACCTTCATTTTAAAAGAGTAAGGTGACCGACTACATATCAAGAGATGAGAGGAACGTAAGGAAATGCACATCTGAAAAGGTAAACATTGTCAATGTAGCACCGCTCATCTCTGACTAAATGTCAAGTTCTGACCCCAGAATGTGATGTTTTTCAAAAATTTCCATTGACATTTTTTATAATAATAATAATGTTATACCGCACTATAAAAACGTGATATAATAAAAAAATAACAATACTTCTCTTGGGGTATGTAATATATAAAATATGATTTAACACCCATTTTAATATCTATGTAAAGGATCTGCCAGGCACAGCTTCTGTGTATACGCCCATAGGTAATCAGTCTGCACCTGCTTCTATGTCTGTGAGACTGACTCCATCTTCCACCACTCGGGATGGCAGGCTTAGGAGTGGGAGAGCCTATCACAGCCTGGCCAGACGGAGCTAGCTCCCGCCCTCTGTCTATTTATACCTGCCTTTCCTGTTCCTCCTTGCTTGTGATTCTTCTCGTGTGGTTTCCTGGCCCTGCTGCAGCTTCTGAACTATTTGACCCTGCTTCATACTGACCCTGGCTTACTGACTACTCTCCTGCTCTGCGTTTGGTACCTCGTACACTCCTGGTTGACTCGGCTTGTTCACTACTCTCCTGCTCAGCGTTTGGTACCTCGTACACTCCTGGTTTGACTCGGCTCGTTCACCATTCTTGTTGCTCACGGTGTTGCCGTGGGCAACTGCCCCATTTCCCTTATCTTTGTGTACCCTTGTCTGTTTGTCTGCCGTGCACTTACTGAGCCCAGTTGTACCCCGTCGCCTAGGGCGGGTCGTTGCAAGTAGGCAGGGACTGAGTGGCGGGTAGATTAGGGCTCACTTGTCTGTTTCCCTACCCCCACCATTACAATCTAGCTGAGTAGTATACAGTATTTATTCACATTACTGTCAAAAAGTTTTAGGCAGTTGTGGAAAAATGCTCCAAGGTTAGAATGCTTTCATAAATAGAAGTGTTAATAGGTTGCACAATACTATATATATATATATATATATATATATATATATATGCGCCTTAATATCTCATCGGAATAAATACAGGATAAATGTGAATTACTTGTTAATACAATAAAAGAATGAGAATATTATATGTACTCAATCTACTTTATTGTTACAGCCTCCTAATAATAAGCCTCCTGTATCTGACAATGAATATGAGGCAATTTTTATCAATTTATTGCACCCACACAGTCTTTTTATGCTTTGTATATGGTTCATAAACCATGCAATCAACAATGAAATAGTGCCTATAAAACCAATCTTTACAAACACCTCTAATACCGACGCCATTGTTCCTGCCAATAATACATCTTATCAAACGACAACGTGTGTTACATTTTTAAAGTATATTAGCGCTTGTCGTGTTCAAAGCGACATAAATCTTGGGTTCCTGTTGAGTTAATTAATGGAAATCTAAAGGTCGTAATACATTCAGGTAGACATTAACATTTATAACAATCAAGTATTTTTACACAACTTCCTAATTTAAGGCTCTTTTTACTCTCAGCTACTTTTTTTGTTGCCATGTCTAGTTATTATATATTTTAATAATAGTATTATATTTTCAGAATGTATTCATAACACACACACACACACACACACACACACACACACACACACACACATATATATGTGTACCGTTTAAATAATGGGATAATGGGTAAATGAAATAATAGGTATACAGTTTAAATAGTATTTTATAGAATAACAAAATAATTTAGTACACTCTCTTATAGGCTCACATTGGCGGTCCCACTAGTTACACATCGCTATAATCTAGTTTTTACACTTTGGCACAAAGTTCTTTATTGCCATTCATTTCTTGGTTGCTTCTTTTATGAACTCAATCAAGTTATCACCCGTGCGTGGTTTTCTTGAATATTCTGTAATGACGGGGTAGGGAGACAGACAGGTGAGCCCTAATCTACCCGACACTCAGTCCCTGCCTACTTGCACGGCCCATCCTAGACGACGGCGTACAACTGGGCGACGGTCCCTACGCTCAATAAGTGTACGACAGAAAAACAGACAAGGGTACACAGAAGCTAATGGAAAAGGGGCAGTTTCCCACGACAACACTGTGAGCAACAAGAGTATTGAATGAGCCGAGTCAAACCAGGAGTGTACGAGGTACCAAACGCAGAGCAGGAGCGTAGTCAGTAAAGCCAGGGTCAATTTGAAGCAGAGGTCAATAGTACAAGCAGGAACAGCAGAGCCAGGAAACAAGACAGAATCACAGGCGAAGACAAGAAGCAAGTGAAGGTATAAATAGACCGAGGGAAGGAGCTAGAACCGTCTGGCCAGGCTGTGATAGGTTCTCCCACTCCTAAGCCTACAAGCCTGAGTGGTAGCAGATCGAGTCACTCTATCAGACCTAGGAGCAGATGCCGACTGATTAGTCATGGGCGTCGACACAGAAGCTGTGTCTGACAGATCCTTTACAGTACCCCCCTTTTATGAGGGGCCACTGGACCCTTCCTAGGTGGACCTGGCTTATTGGGGAACTGAAGATGGAACCTCCTAAGCAATACCTCAGCGTGAACATCCCGGGCGGGTACCCACGTCCTCTCCTCAGGCCTGTATCCTCTCCAATGGACCAGGTACTGGAGGGAGCCCTGAAGCATCCTGCTGTCCACAATCTTGGCCACCTCGAATTCTACCCCTTCAGGGGTGAGAACAGGGACCGGAGGTTTCCTCGAGGTAGCCATGGACGGGGAGCAGCGTTTCAGGAGGGAGGCATGAAACACGTTGTGTATTTGAAAAGATGGGGGAAACCCAAGCCGGAAGGAGACAGGGTTAAGGACCTCAACGACTTTGTACGGCCCTATAAACCGGGGAGCAAATTTTTTGGACGGAAACTTAAGGCGCAAATTTTTGGAAGACAGCCACACCAGGTCCCCGACCACAAACAAGGGGTTAACAGAACGTCTTCTATCTGCCTGAATCTTTTGTATGCTCTGGGACGCCTCTAGGTTCTTCTGAACCTGGGCCCAGACTGTGCACAGTTCCTGATGAACGACATCTACCTCGGGATTGTTGGAACCACCAGGTGAAACGGAGGAGAATCGTGGATTAAACGCAAAATTACAGAAAAAGGGTGAGACCCCTGACGAGTTACTGACCCGGTTATTAAGGGAAAATTTGGCGAGGGGAATGAAGGAGACCCAATCATATTGACAGTCAGAGATAAAACACCTAAAATATTGTTCTAGAGACTGATTAGACCTCTCAGTTTGGCCATTAGTTTCAGGATGGAAGGCCGAGGAGAAGGACAGATAAATTTCCAACTTTTTACAGAAAGCTCTCCAAAACAATGAAACAAATTGTACCCCTCTGTCAGAAACAATATTGACAGGAACCCCATGGAGACGCAGGATGTGTTTGACAAACAAGGTAGCTAACGTCTTGTCATTGGGTAGTTTCTCGAGGGCAACAAAGTGGCACATCTTACTAAAGCGGTCTACTACAACCCACACCACCGACTTGCCTTGAGATTGAGGCAGATCGGTGATAAAATCCATGGAGATATGGGTCCAAGGTCTCTGGGGAATGGGCAAAGAACATACTAAGCCCGCTGGTCGGGACCTGGGAGTCTTGAACCTAGCACACATTTCACAAGCGGCGACGTAGGCCTTAACATCTTTAGGCAACCCAGGCCACCAATAGTTTCTAGCAATGAGGTGCTTGGTACCCAGGATGCCTGGATGGCCAGATAGTGCAGAGTCATGAGTTTCCCTGAGTACCCTTAGCCGGAATTGCAGGGGAACAAACAGCTTGTTCTCAGGAAGGTTCCCGGGAGGTGAACCTTGATCGGCCGCAATTTTGGAGACTAAGTCTGAATCAACAAAGGATATTATTATGCCTGGGGGCAAAACACAAGCAGGATCTTCCTCCGAAGGAGGGCTGGCCATGAAGCTACGCGACAGTGCATCAGCTTTAATATTTTTAGACCCAGCCATATAAGTGACCACAAAGTTGAATCTAGTAAAAAACAAGGTCCATCGTGCTTGTCTCGGGTTTAGCCTCCGGGCAGATTCTAGGAAAACCAGATTCTTGTGGTCGTAAGGACCGTTACCTGGTGCCTAGCCCCCTCCAAGAAGTGGTGCCACTCTTCAAATGCCCATTTAATGGCTAAGAGTTCGCGGTTGCCCACGTCATAGTGGGCGAGAACTTCCTGGAGAAGTAGGCACAAGGACGGAGATGGGTGAGGGACCTGGTACCCTGGGACAAGACAGCACCCACTCCCACCTCGGAGGCGTCAACCTCCACGATGAATGGCTCAATTTGGTTAGGCTGAATCAGCACTGGGGCAGAGATAAAGCACTTCTTAAGGATCTCAAAAGCCTGGACCGCCCTGGAGGCCAGTGGAGGATATCAGCACCTTTGCGAGTAAGATCCGTAAGAGGCTTAGCGATGACCGAGAAGTTGGCAATAAATCTCCTGTAATAATTAGCAAACCCCAGGAAGCACTGTAACAACTTCACGGAGGCAGGTTGGACCCATTCAGCCACAGCCTGAACCTTGGCAGGGTCCATGCGGAATTCATCAGGAGTGAGGATTTGACCCAAAAATGGTATCTCCTGCACCCCAAACACACATTTTTCGGATTTAGCAAAGAGTTTGTTTTCCCGAAGGGCCTGGAGCGCCTTCCTGACATGCTCAATGTGGGAGGACCAGTCCTTGGAAAACACAAGTATGGCATCAAGGTACACTACAAGAAATACCCCCAGGTAGTCTCTTAAAATCTCAATTATGAAATTCTGGAAGATCGCGGGAGCATTAAACAACCCAAAGGGCATGCCGAGGTATTCAAAATGACCTTCGGGCGAGTTAAACGCAGTCTTCCACTCATCCCCTTCTCTGACTCGGATAAGGTTATAAGCCCCCCGAAGATCAAACTTAGAGAACCATTGGGCCCTCTGAACCTGATTGAAGAGATCAGGAATCAAAGGAAGGGGATACTGGTTCCTTACAGTGACCTTATTCAAGTTTCGGTAATCGATGCACGGCCTAAGACCACCATCCTTCTTCCCTACGAAGAAGAAGCCAGCACCTACCGGAGAAGTAGAGGGGCGAATGTAACCCTTGGCCAGGCTTTCCTGGATATATTCTCTCATGGCCTCACGTTCGGGACAAGAGAGATTAAATATTCTACCGTTAGGGAGCTTAGCTCCTGGTACCAAATTGATTGCGCAATCATATTCTCTATGAGGAGGTAACACTTTGGAGGCCTTTTTAGAAAAACATCAGTGAAGTCCTGAATAAACTCAGGTAGAATGTTCAGCTCCTCAGGGAGAGAAATAAAATTAACAGAAAAACAGGACGTCATGCATTCATTACCCCATTTAGTAAAATCCCCAGTACTCCAGTTAAACGTGGGATTATGCATCTGCAACCAGGGAAGGCCTAAAACCAAATCGGATGATAATCCCTGCATCACCAGTACAGAACACTGCTCCAAATGAATGGAGCCAACAATGAGTTCAAAAACAGGGGTATGCTGTGTAAAATAACCATTAGCAAGAGGAGTGGAGTCGATACCCACTACCGGGACAGGTTTAGGCAAATCAATCAAAGGCATAGCTAGAGACATAGAAAATTCCACAGACATGATATTAGCAGAAGACCCTGAATCCACGAAGGCACTGCCGGTAGCAGACCTACCACCAAAAGAGACCTGAAAGGGAAGCAAGATTTTATTACGTTTCATATTTACGGGAAATACCTGTGCGCCCAAGTGACCTCCCCGATGATCACTTAGGCGCGGAAGTTTTCCGGCTGCTTATTCTTACGCCTAGGACAGTTGTTCACTTGATGCTTGTCATCCCCACAGTAGAAGCAGAGACCATTCTTAATGCGGAGCTCTCTACATTGTTTGGGAGACACGGAGGCCCCAAGTTGCATTGGTTCATCCAAGTTTTCCGTGGAAGAACGAAGCAACGGAACCTCGGGAGCCATCATTGGGGAGCCAGAGGAGAAGGTACAAAAACGTTCAAGTCGTCGTTCCCTGAGACGTCGGTCAAGACGTACCGCTAAAGCCATAACCCGATCTAGCGAGTCAGAAGAGGGATAGCTAACTAACAGGTCTTTCAGGGCGTTCGACAGACCCAATCTAAACTGGCACCTCAAGGCAGGGTCATTCCAGCGAGAAGCTACACACCACTTCCTAAAGTCAGAACAGTACTCTTTAACGGGTCTCTTACCCTGACGTAAGGTCACCAGCTCAATCTCGGCAAAGGCAGTCTTGTCAGTCTCGTCATAGATGAGCCCGAGAGCGGAAAAATAGGTCAATAGAGTAGAGTTCAGGGGCGTCAGGAGCCAAGGAGAAGGCCCATTCTTGGGGGCTGTCCTGGAGCCGGGAGACAATCATACCCACTCGCAGGCTCTCAGAACCTGAAGAGTGGGGCTTTAGATGGAAATAGAGTCTACAACTCTCCCGAAAGGAGAAAAGAGTCTTCCGGTCCCCTGAGAACCGGTCAGGCAACTTGAGATGGGGTTCAAGAGGTGAGATGGAGGGCACTAGCTGGTTAGCATCACGCTGGTCGCACCTCTGAGCCAGGGCTTGGACCTGTAGGGAGAGCTCCTGCATTTGCTAAGCCAGGGTCTCAAGGGGGTCCATAGTAGTAGGAACCAGGGTAGAAAAGGTATATGGGCCTGTGATTATGTAATGACGGGGTAGGGAGACAGACAGGTGAGCCCTAATCTACCCGCCAATCAGTCCCTGCCTACTTGCACGGCCTGTCCTAGGCGACGGCGTACAACTGGGCGATGGTCCCTACGCTCAATAAGTGTACGACAGACAAACAGACAAGGGTACACAGAAGTGAAGGGAAATGGGGCAGTTGCCCACGGCAACACCGTGAGCAACAAGAGTAGTGAACGAGCCAAGTCAAAGCAGGAGTGTACGAGGCACCAAACGCAGAGCAGGAGCGTAGTCAGTAAAGCCAGGGTCAATTTGAAGCAGAGGTCAATAGTACAAGCAGGAACAGCAGAGCCAGGAAACAAGGCAGAATCACAGGCAAAGACAAGAAGCAAGTGAAGGTATACATAGACCGAGGGCGGGAACTAGAACCATCTGGCCAGGCTGTGATAGGTTCTCCCACTCCTAAGCCTACAAGCCTGAGTGGTAGCAGATCGAGTCACTCTATCAGACCTAGGAGCAGATGCCGACTGATTAACTACGGGCGTCGACACAGAAACTGTGTCTGGCAGATCCTTTACATATTCCTTATCTTTGATAACTCCCCAAAATAAAAAGCTCATCGGAGCAAAGTCTGGTGATCGTTGTGTCCATTCAACCGGGCCATTCAACCGACCCAATCTACCTATCCACCTATTGGGTCATTTTTCGTCAAGAAAATTACGCATTGCGAAAGCTTAGTTAGGAGAGCTCCATCTTGCTGAAAATAGAAGTCTTCATTTTCATGCTCCAACTACAATTGTGGTATTACATTTTCTCGGAGCATGTTAAGGCCCAGGTCTGTGGTAACCGTTGTATTGTGGAAGAAAGGTCCAATTACCCCTTTACATGACAGGGCCGCCCAAACTGTATCCCCAGGTTCATTCAACTGTTCTTCAATTGTTGCAATGGGGTTTTCTGTTGAGTAATAAACACAGTTTTGCCTATTAACAGCACCGGAAAGTTAGAAGTTGGCTTCATTGAACCAAGTTATTTTTCTAATAATGCCGTCTCCTTGTGTTTCTTCATTTAAAATTGCCTTTAAAAAATCTCCCCCTGTATACTTACTTATGCACCCCCTGTGTATATATTGTACGTATTTTATTTTCTAAAAGCTCTTTAGTAAACAGACAATATATATGTTCTATAAGAATATTTCAGAGTACTAAAAAATGATGTGACTTATAGTTTATGCACATACATAGCCTTATTACATAATACAGCACGTATAGACTACATACTGTATGTAGGCACAGTGGCCTACTCATTATAGCGGCAGACCACGTGAGAAGGGGGCCTTGCACTGTACTTCTGCTTCTCAACAAAAAGTCATAGCATTTACTTCAGCTACCACTAGGGGAGCTCACTGCATAGAGATTTGTATAGCTTTTATTGAGTTTAATGGTAGCTGTATAAATTTAAATGCAGTGAGCTCCCTATAGTGGTGGCCAAAGTTATTTTTTTTTAAAGTTTGTACTCTATGAAAGGAAGCAGGGAATTTAGAGCTGGATGGAGCAGCTTTATCAATGTGAGTCATGCATAGCAATACTTGTTTGGTATACTAGATCATTCACTTTTCTACTCCACAAAAGTGTTAGAAAAGGTCCGTCCTGACATTTTTCGTCTTAGCCAGGTCTATGAAGAGAAATTGCATCTTGCTGGTAAATCTGTTACCACTTGTATAATGCGTCAATATTAACGGAGCTCCTCTATGTCTGAAAATAAGAACTTCAACCCCAATATAGATCTGTTATTAAACTATAAATGAACATTAACTTCAGTGGGGCGGGGGGCATACTAGATTTTGCCATGGGGCCCTATAATTTTTTTTGTACACCCCGATGTAGGCATACAGAAGTTTTTGTATTTTGTATAGATAGAGTTCTTTTGCTAGAATTTGCTAACTGACTTTTCTTTCTTCAATTGTACTTTTCCTATCTGAACTTACTATAGATAGGAGAAAGATACAGATATGTCTTTCCTTACCTTTCCTATTATATCCTGAGATGTGTTACACAAGATGACTAGCTTTAAAAAAACAAAACCATGACTTGTGATATGATATGTGCTTATAGGTGGCCACCCAGTTGTTGTGATGTGAATTTCAGCCTTAAATGGTTTTGCTAGCATGTCGTGATATTGTATTGAATTGGGTTAAAGAGAATTCAGAGTACTTAACTAAATTCAAGCAAAGGTAAGGGGGCTTAACAATGGCCCTAAAAGGATACCTGACATTGAGTGGGTAATCTACAAAAGAAATTAGACAGAATTAGAGAGTACATGGTGTGATGGATGGTCAATTTGTTTATATTCTCTGTATTAAATTACATTGTGAATTATCAAGCAGGATGCCAGATTCTATTCCACCTGCAGTGACCTTCTCCTCCCTTTTTTTGTTTTGTTTGCATAACCTTGATAAGTGAGCTGTAGGCAATTTGTCTCAACGCCCAGACATAAAGTTATCACATTCCTTATTATTTTTTGCTATCCTAATATTCATATGCACATGTGAATATTACTCCTCCACACCTCCCCCATCTTAGAAGAACAAGCTATTGTATTCCAAATAGAACAGCTGCAAACCTGACGTAAGCATCTAATGAAGAATTTTAGCTTTACATTTGAAATGTATTGTCTGTCTGTGATTGGCTCAATAGGAAGTATTCTCATTGTATGCTATTGGCTGAATCAGAGTTATTATCATATTGTAAATAATTGGTTAACCTCAAGCCTACACCCTTTTTGAATGATATTATTGTGATTGATTTTGGCAATAAACCTCAGAGGAGTATTTTTGTGCACAGAAGCAATGTCTGTGTGTCTTACTCCTTTCCGATATATCGATATAATCTATCTATTTTAAATTACAGTCTAATATATTTTGAGCCATGACTTCCCCAACAATGGTAACTGAATACTTCAATTTACAAAATGTAAGGTTCACATTGAACTATGTAATAGTTACAAAGTATATTGTAAGTAATAATTTCTTTTTTTTTATACATGAGACAGATATTGGACAGATATAGGACAGATATGAGACAGATAGATAGAAATACAAAAGGTAGGCAGCACTCCACACCAAGCGACTTCAAGCGAAAAAATGCATTTTATTCACCCATAGACAGTGTAACATTTCAGCCTCAGCATGGGCCTTTCTCACTGCTTGAGAAAGACCCATGCTGCGGCTGAAACATTGCACTGTCTATGGGTGAATAAAATTAATTTTTTCACTTGAAGTCGCTTGGTGTGGAGTGCTGCCTACCTTTTGTATTTCTATATATTTTGAACCGGAGGTCGAGGTCCCGAGGCTTGCACCCTATAAATTTCCACTAAGGCTTTGTGCCTCTATGTGTTGCTCTCCTTTGTATTTTCTAGATAGATAGATAGATAGAGAGAGATAGATAGATAGATAGATAGATAGATAGATAGATAGATAGATAGATAGATAGATAGATAGATAGATAGATAGATAGATAGATAGATAGATAGATAGATAGATAGCAGAGAGGAGCAGATAAAAAAATTTAAAAAAAACTCACCCCTACACGTTCCCACGACGAGCTGAACGGTCCCGTCACTGCCTTCTTACTGGTACTTGGCGCCATAACAATGCGTTGCGGCGCAGATGACGTAATCATGTCCCGCTGACATGATTACATCATCTACGCCCACCGCTTTGTTATTGTGGATGTCTAACAGACAGAATCACACATGGGCCCTGTATCTAAGCCTATCATGTGTAACACTATCTGCAGGGGCTATTTATCTAAGCCTATCATGTATGATACTGTCTGCTGAGAAAATGCATCCAATTCTATCCAGCGGTGTAGCTATACGAGGCTTGGGATATGCTATCTCCGATATGTATGTAAGTTTATTTATTTTCCGGGGGGGGGTAAATATATGTTTTAGGGCTTGTGCCCCTGATCTTTTAAGACCCTAGCAGCGCCTCTGGGCCTAACTAATATATGGGGGCACATAGGAGAACTAAAAATCTATAGGGACCCAAAGGGTGCCTTACTAATATATAGGAACACAACTAATATATGGGGGCACGAAAGAGAACTACTATTCTTTAGGAGCAAAAATGGGACATTACTACTGTGTGGGAGCACATAGGAAGGTATTAATTTGTAGGGAGTAGAAAGGTGGCACTAAAATTTAACAATAACTATTTTCTTAAAGGTCACCTTTTTTTGGGGGTTGGTGCCCTGTAAGGGACAGTATAGGTGGTATTGGTAGAGGCAGTTTATTAACATCAAGTTTACCTCTAATTCCTCCAGGTACTGAAATACTCAAGCCTACAGATACCAGGTCTTCCAGAAATCGCAACCTTCATGTAACAGGTACATCATGATTCACACATTGCAGAAACGGCACCATCTGGATTGATTGGCCCATGACTTACATGTGAATGGTAAGTGATCCATGGTTACATCCTTCTAGCATTATGTTTCTGCATTTATACTGCACCCGCTCAAGTTGCACCGCAAAGGGGCCCACTAAGGTTCTGTCGCCCAAGGGCCCACATAAACCTGGAGCCGGGCACTGGCAGTATCCATACGACAAATGGTGGACACCGGCTCAGAAGCTGAGCGGTTGCCACCATCCCCAGGTGTCGGCTGCATGTTATAGCTGACACCCTGGGTTAATGACAAGGACCGAAGTTTGCTCCGATCCCCGCCATTAACCCATTAAATGGAGCGGTCAAAAGCGATCTCTGCATTTAAGGTGTTTGTAGCTCATTGGCACCCCAACAATGAAATTGCCGAGATGCCGGTGGCTACAAGGGCAATCGGAGGGCTAACACTGGCCTCCCGGTATGCTTAGTATGGAAGACTTTCAGGCCCCGACCGGAGGCGTAGGCGGGGCCCATCAAGATGGGGCCGGCTCAGTTGCTGAGTCGGCATTATCAGCGGTGGATGTCAGCTGTATGTTACATAGTTACATAGTGAAAAAAGACACATGTCCATCAAGTTCAACCAAGGGATGGGAAAGGGGAAGTGGGATGGGAAAGGGGAAGTAAAAAATTTCTACACATAGGAGCTAATATTTTTTTGTTCTAGGAAATTATCTAAGCCTTTTTTAAAGCCATTTACTGTCCCTGCTGTGACCAGCTCCTGCGGTAGGCTATTCCATAAATTCACCGTTCTCACAGTAAAGAAGGCTTGTCGCCTCTGCAGGTTGAACCTTTCTTTTTCCAGACGGAGGGAGTGCCCCCTTGTTTTTTGAGGGGGTTTTACATGGAACAGGATTTCACCATATTTTTTGTATGTGCCATTCATATATTTATATAAGTTAATCATGTCCCCCCTTTGTCGTCTTTTTTCAAGGCTAAATAGGTTTAGTTCTTTTAATCTTTCCTCATAACTTAGATTCTCCAGGCCCCTTATTAGCTTCGTTGCTCTTCTTTGTATTTTTTCCAACTCCAGGGCATCCTTTCTATGAACTGGAGCCCAGAACTGGACTGCATATTCTAGATGAGGCCTCACTAATGCTTTGTAAAGTGGTAATATTACATCCCTGTCCCGCGAGTCCATGCCTCTTTTGATACACGACAATATTTTGCTGGCCTTTGAAGCAGCTGATTGACACTGCATGCTGTTATTTAGTTTATGATTTACAATTACACCCAGATCCTTCTCATCAAGTGACTCCCACAGTGTAGCTCCCCTAGGACATATGATGCATGCAGGTTATTCGTACCCAGGTGCATAACTTTACATTTATCTACATTAAACTTCATTTGCCAAGTGGACGCCCAAACACTTAGTTTGTTTAAATCTGCCTTCAATTCACAAACATCTTCCATAGTCTGAACTACAGGGTGGGCCATTTATATGGATACACCTAAATAAAATGGGAATGGTTGGTGATATTAACTTCCTGTTTGTGGCACATTAGTATATGGGAGGGGGAAACTTTTCAAGCTGGGTGTTGACCATGGCGGCCATTTTGAAGTCGGACATTTTGTATCCAACTTTAGTTTTTTCAATGGGAAGAGGGTCATGTGACACATCAAACTTATCGAGAATTTCACAAGAAAAACAATGGTGTGCTTGGTTTTAACGTTACTTTATTCTTTCATGAGTTATTTATGTCATTATGGGTGTCAGGTCCGAGCATTCCTAGATGAACAGTTTCCTGGAAAGTGGATTGGTCGTCGTGGGCCAGTTGAATGGCCCCCTAGGTCTCCCGATCTGACCCCCTTAGACTTTTATCTTTGGGGTCATCTGAAGGCAATTGTCTATGCTGTGAAGATACGAGATGTGCAGCAACTGAAACTACGGATACTGGAAGCCTGTGCTAGCATTTCTTCTGTGGTGTTGCTATCAGTGTGTGAAGAGTGGGAGAAGAGGGTTGCATTGACAATCCAACACAATGGGCAGCACTTTGAACACATTTTATAAGTGGTCAGAAACTTGTAAATAACTCATGAAAGAATAAAGTAACGTTAAAACCAAGCACACCATTGTTTTTCTTGTGAAATTCTCGATAAGTTTGATGTGTCACATGACCCTCTTCCCTTTGAAAAAACTAAAGTTGGATACAAAATGTCCGACTTCAAAATGGCCGCCATGGTCAACACCCAGCTTGAAAAGTTTCCCCCCTCCCATATACTAATGTGCCACAAACAGGAAGTTAATATCACCAACCATTCCCATTTTATTTAGGTGTATCCATATAAATGGCCCACCCTGTATATTGCATAGCTTGGTGTAATCTGAAAAAATAGAAATAGTGCTATTAATCCCATCCTCTATATCATTAATAAATAAGTTGAATAATAGTGGTCCCAGCACTGAACCCTGTGGTACACCACTTATAACCGGGGACCATTCAGAGTAGGAATCATTGACCACAACTCTCTGGATACGGTCCTTGAGCCAATTCTCAATCCAATTACAAACTATACTCTCTAAACCTATAGTCCTTAATTTACCCATTAGACGTCTATGGGAGACAGTGTCAAATGCCTTTGCAAAGTCCAAAAACACTATATCCACAGCGGCCCCTCTGTCTAGGCTTCTGCTTACCTCTTCATAAAAACAAATCAGCTTGGTTTGACAGCTTCTGTCCTTTGTAAAACCGTGCTGGCTGTCACTTATAATACTATTTATTGTCACATAATTCTGTATATAGTCCCTCAATAGCCCCTCAAACATTTTCCCCACAATTGATGTTAAGCTTACTGGTCTATAATTACCCGGCGAAGACCTAGAGCCCTTTTTGAAAATAGGTACCACATTTGCCCTGCGCCAGTCCCTTGGCACTATACCAGTCATGAAAGACTCTCTAAATATTATGAAGAGGGGAACAGAAATAACTGAACTAAGCTCCGTAAGAACTCTAGGGTGTAACCCATCTGGTCCATTTTATTTAATTTAGCTTGCACCATATCTACATTCATCCAATTCACTATATCAACTGATATATTAACAGCACCGGCAGCGGCTACATCAGCTGCTCCTTCTTCTGTTGTATATACAGAGCGGAAGAACCCATTTAGTAACTCTGCCTTCTCTTGATCCCCTGTGGCCAACTGACCATTACCACTATCTAAAGGTCCTACATGTTCAGACCTTGGCTTTTTTGCATTTATATGCTTGAAGAATTTTTTAGGATTTGTTTTACTATCCTTGGCCACCTGCCTTTCATTTTGTATTTTTGCTGATTTTATTATCTTTTTACAGATTTTATTAAGCTCTTTATATTTTACAAAGGCTACAGTTGTACCCTCAGATTTGTATTTTTTAAATGCCCTTTTTTTGTCATGTATTGCCCCTTTCACAGAAGGTGTAAGCCATGTGGGGTTTAATTTTAGTCGTTTATACTTGTTACCTGCAGGAATAAATTTTGCACTATAATTACCCAAAGTAGATTTGAAAATCTCCCATTTATCATTTGTCCCATTATTTAACATTAGTTCTTCCCAGTCCATATCCTGAATTGCAGCCCTCATCCTGGGCAAATTGGCCTTCTTAAAATTAAGTGTTTTTGCCCTCCCAGCCTGTGTTTGTTTTTTATAGTATAGGTAAAATATTACTATATTATGATCACTGTTACCAAGGTTTTCACGAACATTGATATTCCCAACAAGATCTGCATTATTAGAAATGACCAGATCCAACAGAGCTTCACCTCTAGTCGGGTCTTCCACAAACTGGCCCATAACATTTTCCTGCAACAGGTTGAGGAAATGTCTCCCCTTTGCAGTTGAAGCCGAACTATGACACCAATTAATATCCCGGTAATTAAAATCTCCCATTATCACAACAGTACCCGCCTGTGCAGCCCGCTCCATCTGTTTAAATATTTGACCTTCTATCTCTTCAGTTATATTGGGGGGTCTATAGATTACACCAAAAGTAATTATTTCAGTGTTTACCTCCCTTTGTAATTCCACCCACAAGGTTTCAACCTCCTCACAATCTTCACCCTCTAATGTCTCTTTCACACTCGCCTTCATATCATTTCTCACATACAGACATACACCACCACCTTTCCTATTTGCCCTGTCTTTCCGAAACAGTGTAAAACCCTGTAGATTTACAGCCCAATCATGTGAAGAGTCCAGCCATGTCTCTGCAACACCAACTATATCTATATCTTCTTCCAGTATCAAGGCCTCCAGCTCCCCCATTTTACTTGCTAGACTTCTGGCATTTGTGAACATACACTTTAACTTGCCTTTAAATGTTTCACTTTCAGTATCAGAAATGTGATTATTTGACATTTGGGCCTTTTTATTTTCACTGCTATTTTGTAACGAAAGGATCTCCTTATCTTGTTGCCTATTCCTCTCCCCACCGTCTGTTTCTCCCCCCACCAATATAGTCTGACCCCTCTCTAACCTAACTACCCCTTTATTTTCTACATTGGCCTCCCTCCTCAGCCCTAGTTTAAACACTCCGCCACCCCAGCTAGAATTCTCTCCCCATGTTACTTGGTGTTATGGTTATTTGGGCACTGTATGTTGGTGTTATGGTTATTTGGGCACTGTTTGTTGGTGTTATGGTCATTTGGTTATTGTATGTTGGTGTCATAGTTATTTGGGCACTGTTGGTGTTATGGTTATTTGGTTACTGTATGTTGGTCTTATGATTATTTTGGCACTCTATGTTGGAGATATGATTATTTGGGCACTGTATGTTGGTGTTATGGTTATTTGGTTACTGTATGTTGGTGTTATGGTTATTTGGTTACTGTATGTTGGTGTTATGATTATTTGGGCACTGTTTGTTTTGTGTTATGATTATTTGGGCACTGTATGTTCAAGTTATGATTATTTGGGCACTGTATGTTGGTGTTATGGTTATTTGGTTACTGTATTTTGGTGTTATGGTTATTTGGGCACTGGATGTTGGTGTTATGGTTATTTGGTTATTGTATGACACTGTATGATAAACTACACTATAAGGGGAGGCTCTAACAGAAGGTGCTGAAGTGGCACAAACCAACGTAATGTCAGCCCTGATTAGTTGTAATGTAGACACAATAGTAAATGCACACACATTTAGAGTCGGTAATGTAAGGATCGTGTGTCGGACTTTGGTTAAGTTTCCGTCTGTCGGTCTACAATCAACTTGATTTTGTAAATAAATATTTTTCCTCCTCACATATAAAATGGTTTTACCACACAACTAATGAACTAAAAAAACATAAAAAAGTATAAAAATATTATTACAATTATGAGAGCGTAACATTTTGTGATTATCAAAACATGCTCCCTCAAGATCTTTTGAAGGTTTTCTTCCTTTTATTTTCCTTACGGTCATATCCCTTCAAAAACTCCATCTGAATTTCCAGCTGCCGACTTCTACAATACAAGGCTCCTCTATTATAAGACTATAATTCCCAAATAATTATTTTCAAACCCTGTTAATTTTGCCAGTCCATTCCCTGTTAGGTTCTATACTTATCTGTAGCTTTCTCTCTTGTTTCTTTGGAGCTTTCAGTCATCTTCTCCTGTACAATGCAGGGGGCAAGAGCTCTAGTGGGACATCATTAGAAAAATAGGCAGAAAGAACGAAAAAGATCCAGCATTGTCACCAACAACCTCATATTTTTGTTACATAATTCAGATTCTGGTGAGAAAAGAAGGGAAAAATTACTTATTGGGGACTGGAAGTCTATAGCAATACCAAGATAATAAATGACACTAGGTAATGAATTTATCACTGGAGTTTTCCTTTAAACATAGTAATTTGGTGGTGATCTTTGAAAAAATAAATAAACAATTGGATAAATAAATTACAGAATAAATTGTTTTTAGTTTATTGTATTTCAGAATTATTATTATTATTTCTTTTTTTATTTTATTTTTATTTATATCCTTTTGAAATGTATCATACTAAAGAATTAAAAAAAACAAAAATGTATTTAGTAAAAAATATATATTAGGTCATATTCAGATGTGTCGGATTTGCAGCGGAATTACGCTGTGGACAGTACTCAGCGTAAATCCGGAGCAGACTTTTATTTCATTGGTTTCTATAGTTTTTAGTTTACTTAGCGCAGATGTTGCAGAAAACAATGGTGTGTAAAATAGCACGCGGCATGCTCAGTTTGTTGCGGAGAGGCAGCGAATTTTCACTGTGGGTTTCAGCATTTGCAATGCAAAGGCTCAAACCACTGCGAAAGTCGCCATGTCTGGATGAACCCTCGCATATGCAGATTTTGTAACTGATTGGTTGCATAATTGCTGCAAATTTTGTGCAAAATCCGCAGCGGGACATTTCCGCATCGTCTGATCATGCCTTTAGAGTTACTTGATACTCACTCTTATATTTTGGTTATTTAAAGAATTTGAAAGAGTGTTCACCTAAATTTAATTATTTTGTTGGTGAGGCAATTGCCTCATTCGTAAAGGTTGGCGAAAACCCAACAAGCTTTCTAGTAGGCTTTCTTATGATTTTTCCAGCCAATGCCACCAAGTAAATTAATACGTGTTTTCTGCAATTTATCATCAATGACCTGTCCTTAGGATAGGTCATCAATGTGTGATCATAGAGTCCACAAATCAGCAGAGAGAGGGGGCAGGTACCTGACGTAGTGATGTCCATTCATGTGAGGCTGTTTTTGGTTCTGCAGCACAGTCCATTGTGAGTAAATACAGAAGTGAAGGAAATGCAGTGCTCCAGTGAGTGTCACTGCTCCTGTATACTGATGATTGGTGGGGGTCCTATGGGTAGGACACCCACAAATCACCACAAATCAATGTAAAATACCGGAAAACCCTTTTAACTACCTTGAAGAGGGTGCCTTGCGACGACGTTAGTAGTTCCATTATGGCTCTACTGAGAAAAATTTTTATGCGCCTTTAGTTAGGAACCCATATTACATTTTTCTATCTATTATTTATTATATAACATATTACTTTTTTTTTCTTTATAATACTCCAACTTTTTGTATTAGACAATTACATGTTTATTTTTGTATTTCCGTCTTTACTTTAATTCAACACTTTAGTTACTTATTTAGTTGAAAATAAATCCTCAAATTCACTTAAAGCACCACTTAAATACAGAATGGCAGTCAATTAGCGCCCACTAATATATTTCAGAATAGTTATTTATTACACCTTCACAAATTTTAGTTTGATCAATGTTTATGTTAGTCTGACTTGTTACAAATGAGTGAATTTGTGCTAAAGATTATTTCTCCAGCACATTTATTGTCCAGAGCAATATGGCCCCTGTTCTTTGTCATGGCGTAGAAAAGCTCGGGTAGCATTGAGCAGTGAAGTGATATTTTTCAAGTCAATGAGTCTATCTGTCTGGCTTGACAGTTTTATGTACTACTGTGCAAATAAGATCTTGTGAAATAAATTGCTTGGAACCTTTACAGTTCTTGTGTGGTATTACTTTCATCAATTTTTACAATAAGAATAAATTATGCTGGAAAAGAAACCTGTTTTTGGTCCTATAGAATAAAGTATAATGTTAAATATAGCAAAAGTCATAATTTATTGTTAATGCAAATGTCATAAAATATTGAGGAATGCATTTAATAATAATAAAAAATAATAACAATAATAATAACAACAATACTAATAATAATTAATAAATTAAGTAAAAAGGTTGTCCGGAAGTCTAAAAAAATAATTTGGAAAATAGCATGAAATGTCATGAAATAATAAAAATAAACATTATCACCTGTTAAATCCCTGACGTTCTTGTGCCGACGCTTTGGTTGTCCACAGCAGTCTTTGTTTAACTTTGCTGCAGCCAATCACAGGCCGTAGCAGTGACATGACGTACATGCTAGCATTATTGCTGAGGCCAGTGATTGGCTGTAGTGGTCATGAGGATGTAGGGCACGTCATTGCTGTAGCAAAGTAAGCAATAATTGACGGGACCACTAAAGCGGTGGGAATTTAACAGGTCAGTAATGGCTATTTTTATTGTATCATGTTTCCTCTTGTTTGCTTAAATTTTTTAAAACTCCTGGACAACTCTTTTAAATAAAAAATATAAAAGATTAACACTATATTAATTCTAAAATTAATGATAGTGATGATGATAATATTTATTATTATTATTATTATTAATAAAATTATTATTGTTATTACAATAAATAAATTCAACTAAAAATAATAATAACTATAAGTCCTTAATGACTTTTGACGTACAGTTTCGGGAAATGACTGTGGGTAATGACTTCCCGCAACTCAACGTAACTGTACGTCGTGGTGATGGTGCAGGCTCAGAAGCTGAGACTGCGCCATCACCAGTGGTTATCAGCTGCATAGAAAAGGGAGAGCTGCATCTATGGGGTTGCTAGCCAAAAGGTACCCACGCAACGCGATTGTGGGGTTACCGCTGGCTGCTTCGGCAGCCAGAGTCCTATCAATGGCCTCCTGTCTGCCAAGGATGGAAGCCTGCTAAAAGGCTTCCGGTCTCAAAAAGGCGATGGTGTGGGCTCAGAAGCTAAGCCTGTACCATCAGCCGCGGTGTCAGCTGTATGTTACAGCTGACACCCTGCTGTAATGGCAGGGAACGGATCAAGCTCCGATCCCTGCCATTAACCTCTTAGATGCCGTGATCAAAAGCGATCTCTGCATCTTAACGGTTTGTAGCCGATCGGCATCGCTGAGATGTGATCGAGGGGGTGCCGATCGTTGCTATGGCACGTACGAATGCCTTTTAGGTCCCGCCCAGAGGTGGAGCCCAATAGGCTTGGTATCAGTGTATGACTGACAGCTCTAATAAATTGCACTACGTGGGTAGTTCAATGTATTAGAATAAAGATCGGAGGTGCAGGCTTTCAAGTCCCCTACTGGGACAAAAAAAAAGGTAAAAAAAGTTAATAAAAATCTTACACAAAAGTATAAAAGTTACAAGCTTCAAAAAAACCTGTCTTTTTTCCTATAATAAAACTTTTATTATAGGAAAAAAAATGAAAACGCTAAAAAAAAGTACACATTTGGTATCACCGCACTCGTACCGACCAAAACTATAAAACTATGTTATTTTTTCCGCACATTGAAAACTGCAAAAAAAATAAATAATAAACAATGCCAGAATCACAATTTTTTTGTCACCACCCCTCCCAAAACATAGAATAAAAAGTGATCAAAAGGTTGCATGTACGACAATATAGTACCAATAAAAACTAAAACCCATCCCGCAAAAAGCAAGCCTTTACACAGCTTGCACTAGTCTCACGTCTGTGGATTAGAATTTATTTACTGCATTATTATACCATCTTATTATACACTGATGTACTCCGCACAGATTGCCGTATTTTTCGGACTATAAGACGCACTTTTTGTCCTAGAATATGTGCTATAATGTTGTGCCGTGTCTTATAGCCTGAAGAAACGAGTGTGAAGACGCAGTACATTGAGCTCTGAGCTTCAAAGGTCCATGCAGTGCAGTGTAATTGAAGCAGCATGTCATCTGCTGTGTGTAAAAAAAATCTCTGGGTTATCTGCTCACTGAACAGCCACATATTACACACAGAATAATGTCATCTCACTGTTCAGTGAGCAGATAACCCAGACATTTGTACATACAGTACAGTAAATCTGTGCAGGTACTGATCTACAAGGACCTTCTAGCCACGCCTCCTCCTATGTACAGAGCAGCATGAAGAGCAGACTTATCACTATTAACCCCTGCCTCTCCACACCTTTTATGTCTGGTGAGCTCAGAGCAGTATAGTTGAAAAATATCTTGTATTTCTGTGGCTGGCATTGTATTGGGGCACTGTGGCTGGCATTGTGTATAGGCACTTTTGCTGGCATTGTTATGGGGCACTGTCTCTGGCATTGTATTGGGGCACTTTGGCTGGCATTGTGTTGAGGCACTGTGGCTGGCATTGTTATGGGGCACTGTGGCTGGCATTGTTATGGGCACTGTCGCTGGCATTGGCTTGAGACACTGTGGCTAGCATTGTATTGAGGCACTTTGACTGGCATTGTATTGAGGCAATGTGGCTGGCATTGTTATGGGGCACTGTGGCTGGTATTGTTAGGGGGCACTGTAGCTGGCATTGTATTGGGGCACTGTGGCTGGCATTGTTTTGACGCACTGTGGCTGGCATTGTATTGGGACATTGTGATTGGCATTGTATTGGGGCACTGTGGTACTGTATCTATACCCTATTGTCTTAATATTATCCAGGAAATGTACAGTTAAAGGCAAAACCCTTTTTCTCCTCTTTTATGCTACAAATTATGGGTGCGTCTTATGGTCCAGTACGTCCTATAGTCTGAAAAATAAGGTACATATGTCCCCGCATTAAAGACTGAAATACCAGTAAAACGCCTAATAGAAATACAACCGAGCAAAATCTGCACTCCAAAAGCCAAATGGCGATCCCTCCCTTCAGAACCCTACAGTGTGTGCAAACAGCAGTTTATGACCACAAATGGGTTATTGCCATAATCGTGAGAAATTGCTTTTCAAATAGTAGAGTGCTTTTTCTCCTTTATTCCTTGTAAAAATTAAACATTTCCATGTTTTATCAGAAAAAATATAGATTTTCAATTTTACGGCCTAATTCCACTAAATTCAGCAGAAAACCTGTGGCGTCAAAATGCCCACTATACACCCCGATAATCAGGATTGTCGTTTCTAAAATGGGGTCACTTTTGGGGGGTTTTCACTGATTTGGTCCTGCAGGGGCTTTGCAAATGTGACATGGCGTCTCAACCCATTCCAGCAATATTTGAGCTTCAAAAGCCAAATGGTGCTCCTTCCCTTCTGAGCCATGCTGTGGGTCCAAACAGCAGTTTATTACCAAATTTGGGGTATTGCCGTGCTCAGAAGAGTCTTCTTTACAAATGTTGGGGTGCTTTTTTATCATTTATGTATTGTAAAAATTGAAAAATCTGAGCTAAAACTAAATTTTATTATAAAAAAAACTAGATTTTCATTTTCACGGCCTAATCATACTAAATTGAGCAAAAAAAAAACCTGTGTAGTCAAAATGCTCACTATACCCCTTGATAAAATCCTTGAGGCGTGTAATTTGTCAAATGGTGTCTTTTTGGGGGTGTTTCCACTGTTTTGGCACCACAAGTCTTCTTCAAACCTGAGATGGTGCCTAAAATATATTCTAATATAAAGGAATCTCAAAAATCCTCTGTGTGCTCCTTTGCTTCTGAGGCCGGTGCTTCAGTCTATTAGCGCACTAGGGCCACATGTGGGACATTTCTAAAAACTGTAGAATCTAAACAATAAATATTGAGTTGCATTTCTCGGGTGAAACCTTCTGTGTTACAAAAATAAAATGGATTAAAACAGATTTTCTACAAAAAAATATTTAATTTGTACATTTCACCTCTGCTATATTTCGTGTGAAACGTCTAAAGGGTCAAAAAACTTTCTAAAAGCTGTTTTGAATACTTTAAAGGGTGCAGTTTTAAAATGGGGTGATTTATAGAGGGTCTCTAATATATTGGGCCCTGGGCAATTGCCCAGTTTGTCCCTTCCTAACGCCGGCCGTGCCCAGACCCCGCACTGAGCAGCTGTTCTGCAGATATTCTGCAGAAGATGTTCTGCAGCGGTTGTTGTCAGAAGCAAATGGCTTCATACATTGTGTAGCGGCCGTGCTGGGTTACTGCAGCTCTGCTCCTATTCACTTGAATAGGAGCAGAGCTGCAGTAGTGCAGCACGGCCTCTATAGTGTAACTGGATGACCTATCCTGTGGATAGGTCATCAGTATGAAAAAACACCCCGTGCCGCGACAAGCCCTTTAAGTGTGGTAATTTTCAGTATCAATAAACCTAATGCATTCATTGTTTTAAAAAATGAAAATGATTATAGAAAAAAACAACATAATTTTGTTAATGTTACATTTCAGAATTTACACAAAAATTCTACCACTAAAAAACTGCTAAAGGAGTTGTCAATATAAAAGTTGTAAACTTAGTCATTTGCATATTACTCAACATGTCATAAAAAGTTCAGAGCTTTTAAGTATTGAAATGTGAAATGTCTTATTTTTCATTTTCATTGGGGATGATATGCAAACAAGTTTGCACTGGCAGTAAAAGAATATCACATAAACACATAATGTATGCCTCAGGCCATTTCAAATAGCAGTGAATTACATAACTGTGCTTCCATTCAAGTCACATTGCTTTAGGCTCCCTCTCTGTCGGCTCAGTGTAGACCATCAGTGGAGGTGTCCATTGAGAAGGGTTGAAGTTATAGAACATCTCATTCAATTTCTCAGTATAATAATAATAATGTGAGAAGTGACAAAGGGAACCAATGCTATTCTGTAACTCAAGGGGGCACTACCCTTTCAGCGTACGTTAAGTGTATGCTCCTGGACGGTGCATGCGCCATAGACTATGGTTGGATCATAATTGAAAACAGCATCATGCATGAAAGCCCACTCATTAGAACGCTGAACATGATGTGCTCTATCAGCTTGCTTTCTGGCCTGGGTTCGGGCAAGAGTCTGCGCTTCTGAGAGCCACCTGTCTGATCTGTTGCTGAGAAAGCCAGAGTTTGCTGAGGCGTTTCAGCAGCTCGAGGAGCAGTATGACTCATTTGATTAGCTTGCAGTTGGGCAAGAGGAGTGTCTGCAGCTAGTAATGCAGCTTTACTCCTGGCCATCAGTAATCTGATTGGTTTCTATGGGTAGCCGATTCCCTGTACCTTCCCATCTAGGGAAATCTTGTAAAGTGCACTATCTGCTACTTCCAAAAAAAAACATCTTTACTATAAAAGCGAATGTCTGTATGCACTTTTATAGAATTGGATCGGGATCATGTGATAATGGCTGATAACAGAGAACAACGGCAAGGTCAGGACCTTTACGAAAACCTTACTGAACACCCAACGTACCTATGTGCCAAATTTGAGTTCAAATAGTTCAGGTGTTTGGATGCCTATAGAGGACGACAAAAATACATTTGCTATAATGGCTGATAACAGAGAACAACGGAAAGGTTGGGACATTTACGAAAACCTTCCCGGACACCCGATGTACCTATGTGCCAAATTTGGAGTGAAATGGTTCATGCGTTTTGATGCCTATAGATGATGACAAACAAGCATTGTCTTATATAATATAGAATAGCAGAGATCCCCGGCTTCACACGGGTCCATTTGTTTGATGTTTGTGTGTGTGGTTAAAATCTCAATTTCCTACTGATATGACATATCCAATAAAGTCCAAGTGCAGGTTCCAGTTGGTCTGAATGAGAATGCCCTAATCCAGTATTGGTACAGTTTGTTTATGGCGAGTAACACGTCGAGTAAAGAAAAATTGCTTGGTTGTTATGCAAACCTGGCCTAAAACTGTATGTATGTGAGTGAGGCTAAGAATAAAGGACCTGCATGCTTCTATTGGCTAATACAAGTCATCTGATGTGATGTGATATGGAGGAAGGTTCTTGATAAATACGTTGAACAGTAGGTCCTAGAGAGCTAAAACCTTCGGTAGCGCGTAATTTACTTATCTGCCAAATTTGGTGCATATTGGCCGTACATAAAGAACAGTCAACAAACATCAGACAACAGACAACTAAAATTAATTACTAATAGTAAACAGGCAGTAGATGGGGAGTACCTAAAAACAGGGATATGGACAAACAGCCCTGAAGTCCTTCATTGGACCCTAGACTGTTAAACCCTTTCCTTCCGCAGCCATTTTTCAAATTTAGATTTTTAGCATTTTCCTCCCCACATTCCAAAAGCAATATATTATTATTTTTTTTTGTCGATAAAGCCGTATTAGGACTACAAGTTGTAGTTTAGTAGACCAACATTAAGGCATTAAAAATCATTTTTGAATTTGGGCTTATATAATATTCAAATTTTCTGTGACACTAAATTTTGGGTTTTCATTAACTGTTCCCATAATCATCAACATTAAAAGAAAAAAAATGCTGGAAACAGATCACTCTGCCTGTAATGAATCTATAGAATATAGGAGTTTCACTTTTTGAATTGAATTACTGAAATAAAATAACTTTTTGATGATATTCTAATTCATTGAGAAGGTCTAGTATATATATATATTTTATGTATTACTACTTTTATAAGGACAAAACAGATTGTTAAAAATAAAAATTGCCAAATTCTGAGAGCCATAACTTTTTTTTTTCCCCGTTGATTTAGCAGTACGAGGATTTTTTGCAAGGCGAGCTGTAGTTTCTAAAAAGAGATTCTGTCATTTAAATTATTTTTTTTACGGCCTTCACCGTGTGGGTTAAATAATGTTATATTGTGATAGTTCAGACTTTTACGGACACGTCAATATCCGTTATATTAATTTTATTTTTACATTGTTTTTGGTGGAAAATGTAAAAAGGGGGTTATTTGAATTTTTTATATTAATTTTTTTTATATATGAAAAAGCTTTAACTGTTTTTAAGTTTCCAGACAAAGATGGCAGACCTGGGGGCATTCATTAGGCCTCCAGACTGCCATGCCAACTATCAGCACCCTATGATCGCGTGGGGGTGTGATGGCACATCAGAGGGTGCCGCCTCCCTCATTCTATCGGCTTAGATGCCGCGGTCGCTATTGACTGTGGCATCTAAGGGGTTAAACAGCTTGTGAGCCTGCTCCATACTTCTCCACCGTATATATAGAGTGAATGTTGGGAAGTGGTTAAATATACAAGATATGGGCCCCAATTGCTTTACAGGCATTCCCTATGATGCAATAAAAAGGGTGGAGGACCTCAGTCTCTTACATTGTATACTGCGATCAGCATTGATTGTGGCATACAAAGGATTAACTGGCAGATATAAAAGGTTTTTATTATGTTCTCCATAAGGCTATTTTCAACTGTTTTACGGGCCGTAATCGCCCCGAAAAACGGCTAAAAATGCAGGGGCTGAACGCCTCCAAACATCTGGCCATTGATTTCAATGGGAAAAATGGTGTTGTGTTCCCACGGAGCATTTTTTACACGGCCGTTTTTAAGAACGGCCATGTAAAAACAGGCCTTGTAAAAAGAAGTGCATGTCACTTCTTGAGCTGTTTTTGGAGTCGTTCTTCATTGTTTCAATAGAAAAACAGCCGTAAAAAACGCAGCAAAAAACGCTAGTTGCTTAAAAAACGGCTGAAAATCAGGGGCTGTTTTCCCTTGAAAACAGCACCATATTTTCAGACGTTTTTAGTTAAGCATGTGAACATACCCTTAGAGTGGGGCGGCTGCTGCTGTGTCCTCCGGCCCTGCCCCACAGTCCTCGCATGTTACTGCCTGCCATTCATGATGAGAATACTCATCATGTGTCCTCAAGTGGTTTAACAAAACATTTACAGCTAGGCCATTTCCTTCTGTGGAAAAAGTAAGAAGTGTAAATCAAAAAGTATAGAACCAGTGCATCAGATAAGGTGAAAATCATTACAACATTGGTACAGAGACTCTTGGAGGAACCTGACTTATGTTAACCTGAGACATTTAACAGGTTGTTTAGCAATTTTGTTACATGTATCACCAGGCATAGATCAAAAAAAACCTCTCAGACCTTCAGAAAAAAGGTTATAAATTCTAATGAGGGATTTAAAAAAAAACACCAGACAATTGGACATCAATCATCTATGATTGCAAAGCATTTTATGTCTTGGCAACCTACCTGGCCAGGCCGTCCCAGCAAGTTCAACCGGAGAGCAGATTGCAAGATGCTGAAAGAAGTCTATAAGACCCACAGAATTTTATCACAGGTCCTACAAGTAGCTCTCGTCACTATTGATGTCAAAGTGCATGATTCTACAATGAGAAAGAGGCTGTACATCTTAGATCTACATGGATGGTATGCCAGTAGCAAATCTTTTGTTGTCTAGACAGACCATGAGGCAAGACTAAAGTTTACCCATGAACACCTCAGCAAACCCCAGGTCTTCTGAACAGGGGCGTAACTAGGAAAGACTGGGCCCCATATCAAACTATTGACTGGAGCCCCCCTCCCCTGGGTATCACGCAACCCCCCCTTGTAGATAGTGCCTCCCTATAGATTTCCGACACACAACGCCCCCTATAGATAGCACCATACACAGCCCCCTGTAGATAACGTCTTACAGCCCCCCCACAGATAACGTCATACAGCCCCAAACCCCCCCTGTAGATAACACCATACAGCCCCCCTGTAGATAATGGCATACAGCCCCCCTGCAGATAACAGCATACAGCCCCAAACCCCCCTGTAGATAACACTATAAAGCCCCCCTGTAGATAATGCCATACAGCCCACCCCTTGTAGATAACACCATACAGCCCCAAACACCCCTGTAGATAATGCTATACCCTCCCCCCAAAAAAAAACGGCCTAAAGTTTGTCCTACAAAAGAGATGTATCCCCTATCCACAGTGGCAGTGAAAAGGAGAACCGGAGTCTGCGCATGTCCATAAAAATGAAAGGAGCGCTGGTCACACATGCGCACAGGTGCGACCGGTGCACAATTAATTTCTATGGAGCTGCCGACAGACCCCGGAAGTCCGAGATTTGTCATGCAGAACTTCGGGGGACTTTCGGTCCCCTGTTCTCCTTATGGCTGGGCGTCCCAGCGATCACACATGTATCCCCTATCCTGTGGATAGGGGATGCATGTCTTTTGTAGGAACAACTCCTTCAGTGGTGTCACGCTGTTGCAGCCATAGCGGCTGCTAGCGTAGCCGCCAGCCATGGGGGGGCCCGTGTCGGCAGGCGGCATGGCCCCCTCATGCTGCGGGCCCCGTAGCAGCCACTACGGCTGCTACAGCAGTAGTTACGCCACTGCTTCTGGAATAACAAGGCAAACTCTTGACCTCTCTGTCATGTAGTAACAATTTTTTTTTTTTTTTTAATACCTTCTTTGAACCTTTCAGGACCGAGCCGATTTTCGCCTTCAGGACCAGCCCCATTTTTTTCAAATCTGACATGTGTCAATTTATGTGGTAATAACTCTGGAATGCTTTAGCCTATCCAAGCGATTCTGAGAATGTTTTCTCATGACATATTGTACTTTATGTTAGTGGAAAAATTTGGTCAATAAATACATTGCTTATTTGTGAAAAACACCAAAATTTAGAGAAAATGTGCAAAAATTATGATTTTTCTAAATTTAAATGTATCTGCTTGTAAAACAGATAGTAATACCACACAAAATAGTTACTATTTCACATATTCCATATGTCTACTTTATATTTGCATTGTTTTTTTAACATTATTTTATTTTTCTAGGACGTTAACAGGCTTAGAACTTTAGCAGCAATTTCTCACATTTTCAAGAAAATGTCAAAAGTCTATTTTTCAAGGACCAGTTCAGTTCTGAAGTGGCATTGAGGGCCTTATGTACTAGATAGACACCATAAGTCACCCCATATTAAAAACTGCACCCCTCAAAGTATTCAAAACAGAATTAAGAAAGTTTCTAAACCCT